>NC_134492.1:205000-206709 GCF_040206685.1 Ascaphus truei
ATTAGAGGACGGCATCATATAAGCACAAGAAATACAATTGAGGCATTTGAAACAACCCTTTGGAAGATGTTCTTTTTGATCTAAACATGAGGAAGAAAAAAGGCTTTTTGAAACATGATTGGCTATCGTTTTTGCTTTTTTGAATACAAAACGAGGGCCTTCCGTGTGTACCTTAGTTAGTAATGGGTCAATCATGGGTCAATCATGTTTCAAAAAGCCTTTTTTCTTCCTCATGTTTAGATCAAAAAGAACATCTTCCAAAGGGTTGTTTCAAATGCCTCAATTGTATTTCTTGTGCTTATATGATGCCGTCCTCTAATTTTGTATCCTTTAATACAGGACAATCATATCCCATCAAATCCTTCATTAATTGTAATGCCACATTCATAGTCTATTTATTGGACTGTGGATGTGGCAAACAATATGTGGGACGCACAATACGAGCATTAAAAGTTAGAATGAGGGAGCACATTAGATTAATTAAGTTAGGGGATCTCACACATCCAGTATCCCTACATTTTACTAATTGCAAACAAGGAGACATTAGAAAATTAAAATATAGAGGAATTGAACATATTAAAAAACCCTACAGAGGGGGAAATAGGTTGGACATACTTGATAAAAGGAACTCTTCTGGATTTTTACCCTCAATACAAGAATCCCTTTTGGTCTAAATTCAGAATGGGATCTCAATCCATTCTAAAATAAAATGAAATCAATTAAAAATCAAATACAATAGTGTTATGACAACAATTTTATTCTGTGCAATTGATAATTGGTTTGAAATATGTAACTTGTATAATTAATAATACTAACTTTTGTCATTAACTTGGGTATAATATTTACAATAAGTTTAGATGTAAAAAAATAATAAAAAATATTGATCAAAAAACATGGATTATTATATGCCAAAACAAGTTTTCGGTCCATACATCTAATGATTCTACAATAATATGGATCATAAACATCTGATTATATGACTCTGTTCCCGTACTTAGACTGAACAGGGATGCTGTGAAATGTTGGATGGATAAGTTCACAGACAAGGCTAAATTAGTGAACTTCTATATATTTACATAACCATATACACAAATGGCTGCATGTTCTAATTTATATCCTCTGGGTCCGTGTACAGAGTCATATATATGTATTCTAAACTTTAACATCCATGATTGTCTTTTCTTTTAAACATTTTTTTAAATACATTGATTATTTTTGTTTTTAACATGATTCAAATATACACTTCTTTCGTAATGAAGATTGTGTGTACTATTCATTGCTTAAGTGTTAATAAAGTTATTTTAAAGTTTTTTTCAATGTTCGTTAGAAATAATAATAGAGTTGTTGTTGATGTTCATAGACACGCTGACGTCACCGCTCTACCCTGCGCGACGGGCGCCACTCGTGGCGCGCCCTATACGCACGGCGCGCTGCTCGTGACGCAACCAAGCGACGGGTTAGGGGTGAGGAAAGGCGGGAAAATGAACCTTTATAAGCTAAGAGATTTGATCAGAATGTTATCACCTTGAGAAAGAGCGGAAGCTCGAAACGCGTTGGTGGGGGCCCTAGGGCTCATCTTTATTATCATGCTCTGATCCAATAAACCTTATTTTTATTGGGAACACACTCTCCAGCAATTTTTTCCGGTAGTGCTCCATCTCTCCCTGCTGAACCTGTCTACTACTCTGGAGAACCGGCAGCACACACCT
>NC_134492.1:206909-209409 GCF_040206685.1 Ascaphus truei
CAGTCAGTCACCCAGCAGTCAGTCACCCAGCCAGTCAGTCACCAGCCAGTCAGTCACCCAGCCAGTCAGTCACCCAGCCAGTCAGTCACCCAGCCAGTCAGTCAGTCACCCAGCCAGTCAGTCAGTCACCCAGCCAGTCAGTCAGTCACCCAGCCAGTCAGTCAGTCACCCAGCCAGTCAGTCAGTCACCCAGCCAGCCAGTCAGTCACCCAGCCAGCCAGTCAGTCACCCAGCCAGCCAGTCAGTCACCCAGCCAGCCAGTCAGTCACCCAGCCAGCCAGTCAGTCACCCAGCCAGCCAGTCAGTCACCCAGCCAGCCAGTCAGTCACCCAGCCAGCAGTCAGTCACCCAGCCAGCCAGTCAGTCACCCAGCCAGCCAGTCAGTCACCCAGCCAGCCAGTCAGTCACCCAGCCAGCCAGTCAGTCACCCAGCCAGCCAGTCAGTCACCCAGCCAGCCAGTCAGTCACCCAGCCAGCCAGTCAGTCACCCAGCCAGCCAGTCAGTCACCCAGCCAGCCAGTCAGTCACCCAGCCAGTCAGTCAGTCACCCAGCCAGTCAGTCACCCAGCCAGTCAGTCAGTCACCCAGCCAGTCAGTCAGTCACCAGCCAGTCAGTCAGTCACCCAGCCAGTCAGTCAGTCACCCAGCCAGTCAGTCAGTCACCCAGCCAGTCAGTCAGTCACCCAGCCAGTCAGTCAGTCACCCAGCCAGTCAGTCAGTCACCCAGCCAGCCAGTCAGTCACCCAGCCAGTCAGTCAGTCACCCAGCCAGTCAGTCAGTCACCCAGCCAGTCAGTCAGTCACCCAGCCAGTCAGTCAGTCACCCAGCCAGTCAGTCAGTCACCCAGCCAGTCAGTCAGTCACCCAGCAGTCAGTCAGTCACCCAGCCAGTCAGTCAGTCACCCAGCCAGTCAGTCAGTCAGTCACCCAGCCAGTCAGTCAGTCAGTCACCCAGTCAGTCAGTCACCCAGCCAGTCAGTCAGTCAGCCAGTCAGTCAGTCAGTCAGCCAGTCAGTCAGTCAGTCAGCCAGTCAGTCAGTCAGTCAGCCAGCCAGCCAGTCAGTCACCCAGCCAGCCAGTCAGTCACCCAGCCAGACAGCCAGTCAGTCACCCAGCCAGCCAGTCAGTCACCCAGCCAGTCAGTCAGTCACCCAGCCAGTCAGTCAGTCACCCAGCCAGTCAGTCAGTCAGTCACCCAGCCAGTCAGTCAGTCAGTCACCCAGTCAGTCAGTCAGTCAGTCAGCCAGTCAGTCAGTCACCCAGCCAGTCAGTCAGTCACCCAGCCAGCCAGTCAGTCACCCAGCCAGCCAGTCAGTCACCCAGCCAGCCAGTCAGTCACCCAGCCAGTCAGTCAGTCAGTCAGTCACCCAGCCAGCCAGTCAGTCACCCAGCCAGTCAGTCAGTCACCCAGCCAGTCAGTCAGTCACCCAGCCAGCCAGTCAGTCAGTCAGTCACCCAGCCAGTCAGCCAGTCAGTCACCCAGCCAGCCAGTCAGTCACCCAGCCAGTCAGTCAGTCACCCAGCCAGCCAGCCAGTCAGTCACCCAGCCAGTCAGTCAGTCACCCAGCCAGTCAGTCAGTCACCCAGCCAGTCAGTCAGTCACCCAGCCAGCCAGTCAGTCAGTCAGTCACCCAGCCAGTCAGCCAGTCAGTCACCCAGCCAGCCAGTCAGTCACCCAGCCAGTCAGTCAGTCACCCAGCCAGCCAGCCAGTCAGTCACCCAGCCAGCCAGTCAGTCAGTCACCCAGCCAGCCAGTCAGTCAGTCACCCAGCCAGTCAGTCAGTCACCCAGCCAGTCAGTCAGTCACCCAGCCAGTCAGTCAGTCACCCAGCCAGTCAGTCAGTCAGTCACCCAGCAGCCAGTCAGTCAGTCACCCAGCCAGTCAGTCAGTCACCCAGCCAGTCAGTCAGTCACCCAGCCAGTCAGTCAGTCACCCAGCCAGCCAGCCAGCCACCCAGCCAGCCAGCCAGTCAGTCACCCAGCCAGCCAGCCAGTCAGTCACCCAGCCAGCCAGCCAGTCAGTCACCCAGCCAGCCAGTCAGTCACCCAGCCAGCCAGCCAGTCAGTCACCCAGCCAGCCAGTCAGTCACCCAGCCAGACAGCCAGTCAGTCACCCAGCCAGCCAGCCAGTCAGTCACCCAGCCAGCCAGCCAGTCAGTCACCCAGCCAGCCAGTCAGTCACCCAGCCAGCCAGTCAGTCACCCAGCCAGCCAGTCAGTCACCCAGCCAGTCAGTCAGTCAGTCAGTCACCCAGCCAGCCAGTCAGTCACCCAGCCAGTCAGTCAGTCACCCAGCCAGTCAGTCAGTCACCCAGCCAGCCAGTCAGTCAGTCAGTCACCCAGCCAGTCAGCCAGTCAGTCACCCAGCCAGCCAGTCAGTCACCCAGCCAGTCAGTCAGTCACCCAGCCAGCCAGCCAGTCAGTCACCCAGCCAGCCAGCCAGTCAGTCACCCAGCCAGCCAGCCAGTCAGTCACCCAGCCAGCCAGCCAGTCAGTCACCCA
>NC_134492.1:214409-235749 GCF_040206685.1 Ascaphus truei
TTTAGAATACATATATATGACTCTGTACACGGACCCAGAGGATATAAATTAGAACATGCAGCCATTTGTGTATATGGTTATGTAAATATATAGAAGTTCACTAATTTAGCCTTGTCTGTGAACTTATCCATCCAACATTTCACAGCATCCCTGTTCAGTCTAAGTACGGGAACAGAGTCATATAATCAGATGTTTATGATCCATATTATTGTAGAATCATTAGATGTATGGACCGAAAACTTGTTTTGGCATATAATCCATGTTTTTGATCAATATTTTTTATTATTTTTGAAGTGAAACTTCCTTAGTGGCACCTCATTCGAACTGGGGCAAAAATGAATTGTGGAGACAGAAATGAAACGGATGTGACGTCAGTGCTGGCAGTTGAGGCCGGGCTGAGTTCTGGCTCAGCCCGACCCCAACACTGACATCACACCCGCTCCACAAATCAGATGCGGCGGCGGCGGCGATAGCCGCCGGCGCCGCTCCTAATGGCCCCCGCTCCCCCCACATGGCTGATAACATGCGGCGGCGGCGGCGGCGATAGCCGCCGGCGCCGCTCCTAACGCCGCCATTCCCCCCGCACATCCGCTGCCAAGCCGCGCATGCTCAGTAATGATGGGGACTGGAGGAAAGCCACGCATGCGCAGAAGCGGTTGGCAGCGGCGCCGTTCCCCGCCCGCTGCCACGGCTGTTGACATGTGTCCCCGTCTGCTGCTCGGGACAGCAGAGACCGCCCGACCGGGACAGCCCCCCACCCACCCTTTCCTTACCCGATGGGACCTCCCTCCCAGCCCACACATGGGCCCGCCTAACTTCCACTACCGCTGCCATGCCGCGCATGCGCAGAAGCGGCTGGCAGCGGCGCCATTCAGCTCTCCAGTGACGCGGGCGTTTGCGGGCCCCCCAGGAAGCGGTGGTACAAAAACCCGGGCGCAACCCGCGCGGACTCCCCCCCGGACCCCCCACACACTGATGGACCCCCCCGGACCTCCCACACACTGACTGACCCCCCCACACACTGACTGACCCCCCCACACACTGACTGACCCCCCCACACACTGACTGACCCCCCCACACACTGACAGACCCCCCCCAGACCCCCACACACACTGACTGACCCCCCCAGACCCCCACACACACTGACTGACCCCCCCAGACCCCCACACATACTGACTGACCACCCCAGACCCCCACACACACTGACTGACCCCCCCAGACCCCCACACATACTGACTGACCACCCCAGACCCCCACACAACACTGACTGACCCCCCAGAGACCCACACACACTGACTGACCCCCCCATACCCCCACACACACTGACTGACCCCCCCAGACCCCCACACACACTGACTGACCCCCCCAGGCCCCCAAACACACTGACTGACCACCCCAGACCCCCACACACACTGACTGAGCCCCCAGAGACCCACACACACTGACTGAACGCCCCAGACCCCCACACACACTGACTGAACGCCCCAGACCCCCACACACACTGACTGACCCCCCCAGACCCCCACACACACTGACTGACCCCCCCAGACCCCCACACACACTGACTGACCCCCCCAGACCCCCACACACACTGACTGACCACCCCAGACCCCCACACACACTGACTGACCCCCCCAGACCCCCACACACACTGACTGAACCCCCCAGACCCCCACACACACTGACTGAACCCCCCAGACCCCCACACACTGACAGACCCCCACACACACACTGCCTGACCCCCCCAGACCCCCACACACACTGCCTGACCCCCCCAGACCCCCACACACACTGCCTGACCCCCCCAGACCCCCACACACACTGACTGACCCCCCCAGACCCTCACACACTGACCCCCCCAGACCCCCACACACACTCACAGTCACACGCACACTCAGTCACACTCACACGCACACTCAGTCACACGTACACTCAGTCACACTCAGTCACACGCACACTCAGTCAGACGCACACTCAGTCACACTCAGTCAGACGCACACTCAGTCACACTCACAGTCAGACGCACACGCAGTCACACGCACACACATAGTCACACGCACAGTCAAACGCACAGTCAAACGCACACGCTCAGTCACGCGCACACTCTCAGTCACGCGCACACTCTCAGTCACGCGCACACTCTCAGTCACGCGCACACTCTCAGTCACGCGCACACTCTCAGTCACGCGCACACTCTCAGTCACGCGCACACTCTCAGTCACGCGCACACTCTCAGTCACGCGCACACTCTCAGTCACGCGCACACTCTCAGTCACGCGCACACTCTCAGTCACGCGCACACTCTCAGTCACGCGCACACTCTCAGTCACGCGCACACTCTCAGTCACGCGCACACTCTCAGTCACGCGCACACTCTCAGTCACGCGCACACTCTCAGTCACGCGCACACTCTCAGTCACGCGCACACTCTCAGTCACGCGCACACTCTCAGTCACGCGCACACTCTCAGTCACGCGCACACTCTCAGTCACGCGCACACTCTCAGTCACGCGCACACTCTCAGTCACGCGCACACTCTCAGTCACGCGCACACTCTCAGTCACGCGCACACTCTCAGTCACGCGCACACTCTCAGTCACACGCACACTGTCACACTCGGAATTCACACTGCCTGACCCCCCCAGACCCCCACACACACTGACCCCCCCAGAGCCCCACACACTCTGACTGACCCCCCCAGACCCCCACACACTGACCCCCCCAGACCCCCACACACAGTCACACGCACACTCAGTCACACACACTCAGTCACACGCACACTCACAGTCACACGTACACTCACAGTCACACTCAGTCACACGCACACTCAGTCACACTCACAGTCAGACGCACAGTCAGACGCACACTCAGTCAGACGCACACGCAGTCACACGCACAGTCAAACGCACATGCTCAGTCACACGCACACGCTCAGTCACAAGCACACGCTCAGTCACACGCACACGCTCAGTCACACGCACACTCTCAGTCACACGCACACTCTCAGTCACACGCACACTCTCAGTCACACGCACACTCTCAGTCACACGCACACTCTCAGTCACACGCACACTCTCAGTCACGCACACTCTCAGTCACACGCACACTCAGTCACACGCACACTCTCAGTCACACGCACACTCTCAGTCACACGCACACTCTCAGTCACACGCACACTCTCAGTCACACGCACACTCTCAGCCACACGCACACTCTCAGCCACACGCACACTCTCAGCCACACGCACACTCTCAGCCACACGCACACTCTCAGTCACACGCACACTGTCACACGCGGAATTCACACTTAGTGCAAATAGCTAATACAGGGGATGTGTGCCGAGCACGCGCATTCTAAGTCAAATTTATTTGCGTTTTGTCATTGAGATTGTATTTTGATTTTTAATTAAAACATCACCAACACCAACACAAATACAATTTCTGTGACAAAAGTCAAAGAAGTTTCACTTACTATGCGCGTGCACAGCACACACAGCTTTTTTTTTTACATCTAAACTTATTGTAAATATTATACTCAAGTTAATGACAAAAGTTAGTATTATTAATTATTAATTATACAAGTTACATATTTCAAACCAATTATCAATTGCACAGAATAAAATTGTCATAACACTATTGTATTTGATTTTTTTTTTTCAACTTCAAATTTTTCTTTATTGGGTTCACAGATTCTTACATTGTATCACAGCCCATTGTATTAAAGCATCCCAATAAAGTTTTTCTATCATACATTAGACTATTTGAACTGCCTCAATATGGAACAAGAAGCAAACATATAGGACAAACAAGACAAACTAGACGATGGACAAGGGAGGGGGGGAGAAGGGGGGAGGGGTTTTCTCCGGGTATGCCTACCGACGTATAGTCTCTTATAAGCTTCTTATCTTTGTAGATATCCCTCATTGTCTCCATCTCGAGTATGCCGAGTTATCCCTATAGACTAGGTGTGTTGGATTGCTACCCTGGGGGCTGTCACCTACCTGTTCGTCGCTATTCGTCATCTGGGCTCTGACCCCCAGAGGAGAACGCGCCTGTACCTATTATAGCAGGATTGCGGTGGCATCCACCCCGGGGATGTCTGTCTGTGTCAGCCAAGGCGACCAGACTTTTAGGAAGTTTGTGCCGGTGTCATTAACCAAACTCGTTAATTGTTCCATCCGGCAAACGTGCCAAATCCGATTTCGAATCTTGGGGATAACTGGAATTACTGGTTGCTTCCATAATGCTGCGATCTCGCATCTAGTGGCTATTGCAAAATGCGCGATTAATTTGTGCGTCGCATTTGGCATACCCTGGACCCGCCTGCCCAGTAGGAACAACCACGGGTCCAGGGGGATCTCCCAACCGAGAATCCGCTGTAACCAATCTCTAATCTGTTCCCAAATCGGGGCCACTTTTGTGCAGGACCACAGCATGTGTCGCAAGTCAGCCACCTCCCCGCACTGTTTTGGGCAGAGCGGGGAGTAGCCCCCAACAAATTTAGCTAATCTAGATGGGGTGTAGTACCACCGCATCAGGACCTTATACGCGTTCTCCTTTAGTGTGGTACAGATGGAGCTTTTAGCTGCTGCTTGTGTGATCTGCTCCCATTCCTCGTCCTCTAGCGTCTCCCCTAAGTCAGTCTCCCACTGTCGAATGTAGTGTAACCGAGTCTCGCTTGTCATCTTCGGACAGACCACCTCCCTGTACATTCTAGATGTGAGTCCCCTTGTGTCCGTATCCCTGGAACACAGCTGCTCGAAATTAGTACGTGCTGGTCTAATTGGAGTTTTGTTGTAAAAATCTCTGATCTGGAGGTACCTAAAAAATTCTGTATTTGGGATATTTTTTGCGGATTTGATTTGTTCAAATGATTGTATATGTATCCTGTCCCTCAGATCATTAAGTCGGGTAATGCCCGCTTGTGTCCAGTACTTCATGTTTTTACTGTTCAGGCCCGGAGCGAAATCAGGGTTGCCGATGATTGGCGTCATGAGTGATGCCTTTGTGGTTAATTTACAACTAAATTTGGTGGCCTCCCACACCCGAATAGAATTGGCAATGGTCTGTAGCGGCGTGCCGATCTGACGTGCCCTTCCCTTGGGCAACCAGATCAGCGTTTGGATGTCAATTGGTGCACAACACTTTTTCTCCAACTCTACCCATCTCCTAAGGCTTGGGTCTGTGTGCCATTGAAGAATTTGGGCCAATTGAGCCGCTTTGTAGTAAGCGAACAAACAAGGTACCGCTAGCCCTCCTCTGGTTGTGGGTCTCGTCAAAATACCCTTAGCAATTCTTGGGTTTTTCTTATTCCAAATGAATTTCATTATTGCTGACTGAAGAGAGAGGATGTCAGAGCGGACCAATGGTATAGGTAGGCTCTGGAAAAGATATAACATCCTTGGGAGGAGATTCATCTTCACGCAGTGTATCCTTCCAATCCATGAGATGCCCCCTTTTGCCCATACTCTGAGATCCTCCCCCAGCGCCTTTATTAACCTGGGAAAGTTTGCCTTATATAAAGTTTTGTAGTCCCGTGTAAGATATACCCCTAAATATTTGATAGCGGAGGGTTGCCATTTAAAATTAAAGTTGAGATCAATCAGTTTTTCAACTTCTTTGGGAAGATTTATATTGAGGGCTTCTGATTTAGACTGATTAATCTTAAAGCCAGAAATATGGTTAAATTTGCCCAGAATTTCAAATACATTAGGAAGGGACGTGAGCGGTTTAGATAGTGTTAGGATAACATCATCCGCATATAGAGCGGCCTTATACTCTTGCTCTCCATCTGAAATGCCTGTTATATCTGGGCTATTACGAATGTGCGCCGCCAAGGGCTCTATACAAAGGGCAAACAGCAACGGCGACAGCGGGCATCCCTGTCTCGTTCCACTTTTTATATGGAATTGCTCAGAAGGAAAGCCCTGGTGCCTCACTCTCGCCGCTGGGCCCTCATACAGTGCCATGATGGCCCGCATTAGGCGTCCTCCAAAGCCAAATGCCTTCAGAGTCTCCGTTAGGTAGGGCCAGTCTATTCTGTCAAAGGCTTTCTCCGCGTCCAGACTTAGCACCATAGAATGTGTATTTTTCTTTTGGGCCAGATCAATCAAGTCAATGATTCTTCTGGTGTTGTCTGCCGCTTGCCTTCCTCCGATAAACCCCACCTGATCTGCATGGATTAACCCGGGAAGGACACTACCCACCCTGTTCGCTATAAGTTTGGAGTAGATTTTGATATCAGAATTAATCAGTGAAATGGGCCGGTAGCTCTTACAGTCTGCCGGGTCCTTTCCGGGTTTGTGGATCACCGAGATGGACGCCTGAAGCATTTGTGCTGGGAAGGAGGCCCCCTCTAGTACGCCGTTAAATAATTTTAGCATATGTGGGGCTAGAATTTTGGCGTACTTCTTATAATACAAATTAGAGAAGCCATCTGGTCCCGGCGCCTTAGCCGGTTTTAATGCTTTGATGACTTCCAAAATTTCCTCCAAGGTAAAGTCCGCCTGTAGCGCTTCTCTCTCCGCCCTTCCTAAGGTTGGTAATTTTGCCTCTTTCAGGAAGGTGTTTAATAACTCACCCGTCTTAGTGTTGTGGGTGACCTTGTCTCCATTATATAGTTTTTCATAATAAATTTTGAATTCCTCTACAATTTTCCCAGGTATGGAGGTAAGGTCTCCCCTTTGGTTCCGAATTGCGTGAATCGAGTAATTTTGAAGCTTCTTTTTTAGCTTATTGGCAAGGAGTGTATCAGGTTTGTTCGCTTTTTCATAAAATTTACGCTTCGACCACGCCATTTCCCTCTCAGCCTGGGAGGTGAGGAGAAGATTAAGTTTAATTTTGGCATCTAAAAGTTGTTTAAGCGTGTGATCCCGCTTATTAAGTTTGTGCAGGGCAGAGAGCTCAGCTATTTGTGTTTCTAACTCTTTAGTTTTCTTCTCTCTTTCCCGTTTCCGTTTGGCGGCCAGATTCATCAATATTCCCCTGAGGGTTGCCTTATGAGCTTCCCACAATGTGGCTTGTGACACCACGCTTCCCTCATTCTCCTCAAAATATTCTGTAATTTTTCCCCCCACCTCCCGCCCAAGGTCTGGGATCTTTAAGAGGATCTCGTTTAGTTTCCAATTCGCTCTAGGTCTGTCCAGCGGAACTAATGTGCACCGCAGCTCTACAGGTGCGTGGTCAGACCATGAAATATCATGGATCTCTGAGCGAGAGACCCCAGGGACCAATCTATTGGATACTAGGAAGTAGTCTATCCGGCTGTATGTGTTATGGGGGTGGGAGTAGAACGTGTACTCGCGTACTCCTTGATGTTGCTCTCTCCATATGTCTATAAGCTGACAACTTGTGAGGCCTTTTGTCAAAGTTAATACGTCCTGTCTGAGTGATTTGTTAGTGGTTGTGCAACGGTCAAGGTTTGGATTGAGAACTCTGTTCAGGTCACCTGCCACTACGATGTTCCCCTTTGCGACTTTACTTAGCTTATTGAAGAAACTACTAAAAAAAGATGTCGCGTTGTCGTTTGGGGCATAAATTGTAGCCAATGTTATTGGATACTCCCTAATGGTGCCTGTGATTATCAGATATCTCCCCTCTCTGTCGCTATATGATCTGTCATGTCTGAATGGTATATGATTGTGAATTAGGATGGCGACCCCTCTCTTTTTTACTCGTGCTGAGGCCAGGAAGTGAGTCCTAAAGTCTTTATTGAGGTATTTGGGGAAGTTGGTTTGGGAAAAGTGGGTCTCCTGTAAGAAGAGCACTTCTGCACCTTTGCGTCTGTAGTCTCTAAATGCGACTCTCCTTTTAGCAGGACTATTAAGGCCTTTAACATTATGTGATACTAACACTATGTCCTTACTCATTTGTAGAACTGTGCCGGGCCCTCTGACGTAGCTTCGACCTGTTTTTCTGATATTGTTGTTTCGTGGGTCTCCTGCTTTTTCCGCCCGCTCGACTCTCTCCGGGCCCCTCTGAAAGGATAGGGGGAAGGGAACAAACACCAAGGGACGGGGGGGTAGACGTATACACAACACAACAGACAATAACAATTAGCATTTGTCGGCGTTCTCTTGCATCTCTCCTTTCGCCGACATGTCCGCCTCTGGGTTTATGGCTCTTGCGCCGGATGTCCAGACTTGAGGCGTGATGTTGAACACCCCTCCCTGAGCATCTAACCCAAAAGGTCGCGCCAGTGCGCCTCGGGGTTCTGCTCCCCCACTTCGGCGCCAGGCCCATGCAGACTTCGGAGCAGGCTTCCCCAGCTGCTCCCTCCTCGCCTCCCTTTAACAACTAAATCATGCTATCTACCTAATTTTGGCTAAACTACCAGGTCTCAATCGTCCCCTTGCCCCTTTCCTAGGGGTTTCATTGTTGCTCTTGTGTAGCGATCCCCTTAATTGTCCCTAGCTTGCCTCTTTCCTTAATATCCCCTTTTGATACTCCTCTGTGTGTTTACACCTCCCAGCTTCATGCCCTACCTCTGTCTCTCTCTATCTCCTTCTCATCTCTCTCTCCTTGTCATATCTTCTTCTTTAGCTTACGTTCTCGTTGCCACCCAGTCACTTACTGTGTTCTCCCCACTCCTGGTTCCATCCTCTCTTCCTTTCCTAGTATGTCCTGCTTGTACCTTCTGCTTCCCTCGTTCCCTCTACCTCTCTCTTATCTACCTCCCCCTTCCTATTCTATCACCTTCGTCTCCCCTTCCTCTAACGGTGCCCCCCTCAGATTTCTCCCCCCTCTATCTACATACTTGAACCCTCTACTTTCTTTGTTAACCTAATCTTCCCCCTGCGTTCTATCTATTCTTTATCCTGCCTACCTGCTCCTTCTCTCTATCTTCTGCCTTATCCTACCTTAATCCTACTTTCCTCTTTCCCTCAATTATCCAATAACCTCCTATCATCTCTTTCTGATCTTACCTGCATCTTCCTTCGTCTCTGTCGCTTCAGTGCTGTCTTCCTCTTTTCCCTCATTCCCTTTAAACTATCTGGGACCCCCCTTTTCCCCACCTCTCAATTCCTCCTATGCCCTTGTACCTCTCTCCATCTTCCTCCTCTATCCCGCTACCTCCCAAACCTTCTCCTCTTATCCGTTGCCGTCTTTTGCTGTCCTCCGCAGCTTTGATCTGTTTAAATTTGCCCGCCGAGAGCTGGGACTGTCTAAATCATGCCGGTGTGGGCCTTTTCGATTTCCCCGTTCCGGCGCGTCTTGGCCACCTCTCGGGTCCTTCTGTTTCTCCTTGCCTCCTCCAAGATGGCGTCTGTTTTGCCGGTTCCACCTCCTTCCTGCTGACGTCTTTCCGGGCCGCCGCCATTTTGGATCCGGCCGTCTCCTGATGCAGAGGTGCTCGCGCGCTCTCCCGGCTCCCGCCCAGACCTGCCATCCGGCTCCTGCGTGTCACCGTGGACTCCATCTGCCTCGTGTTTCACCGCCATCTTCTGCGACGAGCTCCATCTTGGACGACATGGGGAAATCAGTTTTTTCTTCATCCCCACGATCCGGACTCTTAGGAGGTAAGTGAGTTTGTAGCTTAATAGCTAGCCATTTTCAGCAGTCTATTAGGGCGTACAGCAACAGTGTCTCTTTCAACTGTGAACGATGGGACCTTTTGTAGTTAACTTCGCAGCACAACCAAACAGCTGCATAACTCTGAACTTTAGTTTTGATTCATAGCTTTAGGTTTTATCTTTCTGCGCTCGGGGGGACTTTGGGGTCTGTGACCAGATGGGGTCCGGGGTTGGACTCGCCGGGTCAGCAGCTACGGGGCCGTCTGCTAGTCCCAGTTTGCCCAAGAAAGAGGGTCCATCTTCCGGGACCTTGATGGTGAAGGATCTGCCTCCCCGAGCTACTAGTAAGCCGAAGGGGAAGGTCCACCGGTATCTGACTCCTTTCTCCCTCAGGGCTCTGGTGATGGGCAGTAGGTTTCTCCGGCGGGCCAGTGTTATTGGGGACAGGTCCTGGAACACCGAGAGCCGCACTCCTTCATGTTCCACAACAGGTAGGGGCCTGGTTTTATTAAGTATGGTTTCTTTTGTTTTGTAATAGTGTAAACGTATTACTATGTCCCTCGGTTGCTCGTTTTGTAAAGGTTTAGCCCTCAGTGCCCTGTGGCATCTGTCCATTGCCAGGGTGTCTTTCGGGTTTTCAGGGAGCAGTGTCTCCATCCAGTGTATAATATATTCCTCACAGTCCAAGACACTCTCCGGGACCCCTCTTATCCTGAGGTTATTTCGCCTGTCGCGATTTTCAGCATCTTCTTGACGCTCCTTTAATTCATTAATTTGTTCTTGTAAATCAATAGTTTTTTTTTCCTGTCTCCGGATGGCTCTTATAGATTGGTCCACCTTTGTTTCCAGAACTCCTGTCCTTTCCCCCAGTCCGGACACTTCCCTTTTCAGCTCTTTTATTTCAGCTTGAAAGAAAGCTTTAAGATCAGTGCAAAGTCTAGTTATGTCGCATTGTCTTGCCGGCAGTTGTTCCTGCAGGGTTAATTCCTCCTCCTCCCTGTCGGGTTCAGTTTCTGAGCCGGCGTTTGAAACCGGCGCCATTTCTGAGCCTGCACCGCGCGGCCCCTGTCTGCCAAAATATTCTGGTAGCCCTCGTTTTTTCGTCGTTTTCGGGGTCTTCCGCGACATCCTGGTTAATTGTTTAATCTTTATATGGGTTTGTGTGCTGTTTGGTGTGGGTTTTGGTAGATTTTGCTCTATATTTCGGGAAGCGAGGCAGGGAGCTCTCAGACTAGGCTGCCATACTCCTTGCCGTCGCGCATGCGCCTCATTGTATTTGATTTTTAATTGATTTCATTTTATTTTAGAAATGGATTGAGATCCCATTCTGAATTTAGACCAAAAGGGATTCTTGTATTGAGGGTAAAAATCCAGAAGAGTTCCCTTTTATCAAGTATGTCCAACCTATTTCCCCCTCTGTAGGGTTTTTTAATATGTTCAATTCCTCTATATTTTAATTTTCTAATGTCTCCTTGTTTGCAATTAGTAAAATGTAGGGATACTGGATGTGTGAGATCCCCTAACTTAATTAATCTAATGTGATCCCTCATTCTAACTTTTAATGCTCGTGTTGTGCGTCCCACATATTGTTTGCCACATCCACAGTCCAATAAATAGACTATGAATGTGGCATTACAATTAATGAAGGATTTGATGGGATATGATTGTCCTGTATTAAAGGATACAAAATTAGAGGACGGCATCATATAAGCACAAGAAATACAATTGAGGCATTTGAAACAACCCTTTGGAAGATGTTCTTTTTGATCTAAACATGAGGAAGAAAAAAGGCTTTTTGAAACATGATTGGCTATCGTTTTTGCTTTTTTGAATACAAAACGAGGGCCTTCCGTGTGTACCTTAGTTAGTAATGGGTCAATCATGGGTCAATCATGTTTCAAAAAGCCTTTTTTCTTCCTCATGTTTAGATCAAAAAGAACATCTTCCAAAGGGTTGTTTCAAATGCCTCAATTGTATTTCTTGTGCTTATATGATGCCGTCCTCTAATTTTGTATCCTTTAATACAGGACAATCATATCCCATCAAATCCTTCATTAATTGTAATGCCACATTCATAGTCTATTTATTGGACTGTGGATGTGGCAAACAATATGTGGGACGCACAATACGAGCATTAAAAGTTAGAATGAGGGAGCACATTAGATTAATTAAGTTAGGGGATCTCACACATCCAGTATCCCTACATTTTACTAATTGCAAACAAGGAGACATTAGAAAATTAAAATATAGAGGAATTGAACATATTAAAAAACCCTACAGAGGGGGAAATAGGTTGGACATACTTGATAAAAGGGAACTCTTCTGGATTTTTACCCTCAATACAAGAATCCCTTTTGGTCTAAATTCAGAATGGGATCTCAATCCATTTCTAAAATAAAATGAAATCAATTAAAAATCAAATACAATAGTGTTATGACAACAATTTTATTCTGTGCAATTGATAATTGGTTTGAAATATGTAACTTGTATAATTAATAATACTAACTTTTGTCATTAACTTGGGTATAATATTTACAATAAGTTTAGATGTAAAAAAATAATAAAAAATATTGATCAAAAAACATGGATTATTATATGCCAAAACAAGTTTTCGGTCCATACATCTAATGATTCTACAATAATATGGATCATAAACATCTGATTATATGACTCTGTTCCCGTACTTAGACTGAACAGGGATGCTGTGAAATGTTGGATGGATAAGTTCACAGACAAGGCTAAATTAGTGAACTTCTATATATTTACATAACCATATACACAAATGGCTGCATGTTCTAATTTATATCCTCTGGGTCCGTGTACAGAGTCATATATATGTATTCTAAACTTTAACATCCATGATTGTCTTTTCTTTTAAACATTTTTTTAAATACATTGATTATCTTTGTTTTTAACATGATTCAAATATACACTTCTTTCGTAATGAAGATTGTGTGTACTATTCATTGCTTAAGTGTTAATAAAGTTATTTTAAAGTTTTTTTCAATGTTCGTTAGAAATAATAATAGAGTTGTTGTTGATGTTCATAGACACGCTGACGTCACCGCTCTACCCTGCGCGACGGGCGCCACTCGTGGCGCGCCCTATACGCACGGCGCGCTGCTCGTGACGCAACCAAGCGACGGGTTAGGGGTGAGGAAAGGCGGGAAAATGAACCTTTATAAGGTAAGAGATTTGATCAGAATGTTATCACCTTGAGAAAGAGCGGAAGCTCGAAACGCGTTGGTGGGGGCCCTAGGGCTCATCTTTATTATCATGCTCTGATCCAATAAACCTTATTTTTATTGGGAACACACTCTCCAGCAATTTTTTCCGGTAGTGCTCCATCTCTCCCTGCTGAACCTGTCTACTACTCTGGAGAACCGGCAGCACACACCTATGAAGAACCCACTGAAGACCCATCTGCAAAAAGTGAGTGAATTACTCCAGTTAACACCACAGGAATCCTTTTCAATGTTATAGACCAGACACAAGCAAGTGTGAGTATTCATCATTACAAAGGTGTTACTCTTCTGGTATATTGATCAAATGGATGTGATGTTTCAGATTATAGATGGTCCATTATAGTGTGGGATATCTCTGGGAATGGATTGATTTTTTCATTATATTGTTACAACCTATATTGGTCAGGTCTATGTTAGAGCACCATACAGCTTTGTTTTGCTCCTGTCCTGACTGTCGGCTGCAAAATTGACTGTGTGACCCTAATAGGTAGAAAAGGTTGAAAATCGTCACCTTTCACCTAACCCCTATTGCACCGGCCGGTGTATAAATGCCTGGATAGAGCAAAACATCCCTTGACAATACTAACTAATGGAGCACAGTAATGAATAAACTTTACCCCATAAGCAGTGTGCTGAAAAGGGAGAGGGGAGGAAGGAGAAAACACAGACAATGCCCATATATCTTTTTCCCTTGGCACCATCAGGAGTGATTACATTCATCACTGTATATACCTGATTTTAGTGTCTATTATATGCAGTCTGTTGCGGGTATTTATTGTGTGTATATGTGTGTGTGTGTTTTGTACTACTGCATATCTTATTGCCTGCATAAAATATTTGGTGTATTTTAGTGTTAAAAATGCCTGCAGGAACGGAACCTTTAATTTAAACAGTGTTCCTATGGGAAAATGTGTTTCGCTTTCCAACGCCATTTTGAGTAATGCATTGTGTCGGATAACCGAGGACTGCCTGTATAGGGATAACTATTCATGACCTTATAGGTCACACCAAGACAACTATACAAGACAAAATAGGGAATATAGTGAATCATGGAAACGAAAAGCAACTGCTCCGAGGGATAGAGGGAGTGACAGGAACCCCGTGTGGGAGAATAGAACAAGGAATAAATGTTTGGAGGTTTTTTTTACAACAGATTCCCCCATTAACAATACCATTATCCAACCGCTTTTCGGTGCTAAGAGAAATATCACCAGAGAGAAACGCCCAAAAAAGACCTCTAGAGGAGGAAGAGCCAGAGGACAATCCAAAACAAAAAAAGCTAACAAAGTAACCAGTGTCTTCAAATCCACAAACGGAGCAGTTAAAGAGAACTGGCTCTCCCAGCAAAAGGGGTTCTATAAATGAACACTGGCAAGGCCTGTGCATATTGATCACGTGACAAAGTGAACTTCAGTTCAAATGTCACGGGAGAGGCCTTTTCTATGTGGCAGTTTATCACGTGCCGCACTACGTTCGTGGTATACATGTTGCAGTGCCCATGTGGTCTCCAGTATGTGGGACGTACCAGTCGACCACCGAGGATCCGCATACTGGAACACATGGGGAACATACGGAGACATTTGATGACACATTCAGTGTCGAGACATTTTCTTTCTTGAACACAGGGGAGACCCCACTGGTCTGGTCTACGGAGCTCTAGAGTCAGTACCAGCTAATTGGCGGGGACCGTGTCAAAAGATTAGCGCAGCAAGAGACTTTTGGATCTATAAATTGGGGACCCTAGCTCCAGCTGGACTCGATATAGATCTTGGGGCGTTTATTTAGATCCAGTCTAGATATAATACAGGTTCTCTGTGTGTCTATATATGACTGATTTTAGTTTTTTCCTCTCTCTGCTCCTTTTCTGCTATTTTAGAAACAAACTTTACACCAATCGTCGGTTATATATACATTTATTTTATGTTGTGCTCTATATTTGAGTATTTTGGGGAGGCAGGCAATCCCCTGACCTTTTTAAAGATTTGTACTGATTGCATTGCGTTTTTATGGTTAATATACTACAAAAGATTTTTTACTTTCATTAGATTTAAGATGAGATCACCACTCAGATAATTTTCCTATAGAGTTGTAGAACACGGAAATCACCAGGCGCTCCTGAGGGTGTTCAAGGTAAAGCACAATAACATGCAAGTGAAAACCAGCAATAATGGTGAAGCAGCAATAAAAAGGAAAAAATTAAATATACAACCAGTGATCAATTGCAGCTCAACCTTCAATGGATCTTCCTTGTTGATCCTTAGCTAGTTGTAGTGTCGAAGTCAGGGAGTGCAGTACACCAGGGTGAACATAAAGGGAAAAAGCATAACACAGATGATAGTGCAACACTGTGTGATGAAATAATGATAAGCCTATAGCTGTGATAGGGAAGAGAGGCTCAAGGAATGTGAACAATAATGGAATTGCTACACGAATTCATGCAGTTTCATCACTCACAGGTTTTTCACCTCCCACAACGGACACTGACTGTGCTCTATTCGCATTGCCTGATTTTGGGGCTTTCCTGTAAGTCACCATTGCATCTGTGTGTTCCATGATGTTTGCTCACTAAGTCCACTTGATGTCCTTTCAATTCGTGTAGCAATTGGTGTACTGCGCTCCCTGACTTCTCGACACTACCTAGAGTATAGAGTTTTGACTGTATCCTTGTCTCCTTACTCTATTACCACCAGAGGGTGCTATTCTGCCATTAATTGAGCATACAGGCATACCCGCATTAACGTACGCAATGGGACCGGAGCATGTATGTAAAGCGAAAATGTACTTAAAGTGAAGCACTACTTTTTTCCCACATTGATGCATGTTCTGTACTGTAATCATCATATACGTGCATAACTGATGTAAATAACACATGTGTAACAGGCTCTATAGTCTCCCCGCTTGCGCACAGCTTCGGTACAGGTAGGGAGCCGGTATTGCTGTTCAGGACGTGCTGACAGGCGCATGCGTGAGCTGCCGTTTGCCTATTGAGCGAGATGTACTTACTCGCGAGTGTACTTAAAGTGAGTGTCCTTAAACCGGGGTATGCCTGTATTTAACTTGAGTAGGATTAGCTAGCTGATGTTAAGCCCCCTATTGGACTATCTCAAATGCATCTTTGAATATATGGGTCCAGTTTTCAGTGGCAATATTATCAGGAAGTGATTCAATGTCCACTAATTTTTATGTAAGAATTATCTATACAAGTTAAGGCTCAGATCATGCCAAGTGAGGTGTGATAAGTCTACTAAGTGAACAAAGTAGATTAAATAAGTTCCATTAGGATGTGACAACATATTTTTAACACATCACCATATCTGTGGTGGTATAGGTATTGATTACAGCTGCTATTTTAGCATGTAGATAGATTTTTAATACAATGAATGACAAGAACAAGTAATGAGGGGGTTAATGACTTTGAGTCAGCCCTATATAGGTTAGGTATCCACGGTCTTCTGCATGGACCTGACGAAGGATTAGTAGATCCAAAACGCGTTGTTCATGCAGAGACCTGGACTGGAAGTACTGTTTGACTGCACGAGGACACCGTAGCCGGCGCCTGCATCGAGGGGTTGCAGTCCTGTGTAGCGGACGCGATGAGCAGGAACACACTGCACCGGAGAGCGCGAGGCTGGCGCCGTGGTCCTGGAGCAGCTACTCATGTGTAAGTTTTATGTTACCTCACTTCTACCTTTTAATAAATGCTTTTTTTAACCGATTTGTGTGGCGCTGTTTCCCACTACATGTGCTTTGAGTGGCTATTACTGAAGAACAGAGGGAGAAGAGTGTGACTGGCTGCAGAGAAGGAGCAGCACAAAGATACTTATAGAAACACTCAGTACCACACAGGGCCGTGTGAGTACATCTTTAGTTCATTCCCCATCACCTCTGTGTTATTGCATCTGTATGTATTATGGTCATATATTGCATCTGACCCCTGTTTGCGCCCCCCTATCTCATTTTTCATATGTCACTCTGAGGATCGTGGGAAGATCCTCTCTTTGGGGCTGAGCAGCAGACACTGATTGTTCTTATCTGTCTGGTATATTTTTCTACTCTATTTCATTCATTTACACGGTTTCATGTGTTGGTGTTGTGTGAAGGGAGTGCCCCAGTTCACCTTTATCGCCGGACATCAGGTGCAGCGTAAAAGGGAGGTATTTGAGCGCGCTGTCCCTCCAGTGGCTCTCCCTCGGCTATTCCAGTCTCCCCAGCAGCTCCTCGTCTCCTGTGATCAGCGGGGCATACTCAGCACATATAAACACAAAAATAGGAGCGCAGGAAAAAGAGAACCAGAGAACCGAGATTAATCACCATTCTTTATAATAAAAAACACAGAAAATGCCACAATTGTAATACAATGAGAGTCTATGACACTACATTCAAAGCGATCCAATCGATCAGAAGACGCCCGTGACACCCACAGAGAATAGGGTACCATCACCCAATGTACTATGAGAGAACACCCTGGTTGGTAAAGAGTAGGGAGCACTCAGTTGCCTAGTTGGTATAAAACAGACCTCCTAGTAACGTCCTTGTGGTGTCCTGGGGCAGCAGCACGGAAGTCCGTCATGGGGACAGCCAACACTGCAGCCCCTCCTTCTCGGCACACATAAGGGGGATTATATGGCTCTCCCATCACCTTGGATCTCTTAGGCCCCGGACATGTTACCTGCTTGCTGGCGGAAGCGCGCTGAGGCGCGCTCCCGCTCAGCACTGAGCCCCTACAGCCGCAATTAGAGCGGCTTTAGTAGGGGCTCACCTGCGCTTCCGCGCGCTTGCGGAAGCGCAGGTCTTGGGGGAATTTAAAATTCCCCCGCTTGCCGGCGAGACAGGCCGGTCACGTGAGCGGTTCGCCCAATGAGGGCGAACCAGCTCCGTGATGTCACTGGCCCGCCCCCGGCCAGTGACGCGCCCGCCCCCTGACGGTCTGTCCCCCTTCTACCCCGATCCATGTCGTATGTGTGTGTGTGTGTGTGTGTGTGTGCCTTTGTGTGTGTGTGCCTTTGTGTGTGTGTGCCTTTGTGTGTGTGTGCCTTTGTGTGCGTGTGCGTGTGTGTGTGTGTGTGTGTGTGTGCCTTTGTGTGTGTGTGTGTGTGTGTGTGTGTGCCTTTGTGTGTGTGTGTGTGTGTGCCTTTGTGTATGCATGTGTGTGTGTGCCTTTGTGTATGCATGTGTGTGTGTGTGCCTTTGTGTATGCATGTGTGTGTGTGTGTGTGCCTTTGTGTATGCATGTGTGTGTGTGTGTGTGCATGTGTGTGTGTGTGTGTGTGTGTGTGCATTGTGTGTGTGCGTGTATGCATGTGTGTGTGTGTGTATGTGTATGCGTGTGTGCATTGTGTGTGTGTGTGTGTGTGTGTGTGTGTGTGTGTATGCGTGTGTGCGCGTGTGTGTGTGCGTGAATATATTTATCAAAGTTGCACAATGTTAATAAATAATTTATTCTCACAACATGTCTTTTTTTTTTAATTTTTAAAATATTATATAATACACACACACACACACACACACACACACACACACACACACACACACACACACACACACACACACACACACACACACACACACACACACACGTTCCCCAGTGACACACACACTGACAGCTACCAACACACACAGTGATACCTGCCTCCCAAGCGCTTGCTGTCTCCTCTGTAAGGACAGCAAAAAGCTCCAGGTAGAGCGAGCGGCAGCAAGCGAGAGCGAGCAAGCGCCAAACATGGCCAAGGCCTTACATGGGGGCGGTGGGGGGAGGGGGGGAGATGGACTGAGGGTTAGATATTAACGGTTGGGCTATATCCTTCACCCAGTAAAACAGCCCTAACATTTTTCTGTATTTACCCGGTACTATTCCTCATATCCACAGTTCAAAAGTATGTGTGTTTTGTATTTTGTTTTTTCACTGTATCTCTTGCCATTGCTAAGCTCTGCTTGGCATTTATTGTATATTTGGATGGGAGAAAGAGGGACCCTAACCACCCAGTTTATTGTTTAGCTTTGGGGTCCCTACCCATGGGCTTGTCTACATGTTGCATTATTGCATACTTATTGGAAATGCCACAATTGATGTATGTTTTGTTATGGAGAAAGTGTTTTAACACTTGCATCCATTGGGACATTGTTAGAGTTGGTTACTTCAAATCTGTATAAGGAGCATTATCCAGATAGGATACATGGCGTGTTTGCACTGTCCCTACCTTACCAAGGCATCAATTTCATATCCAGCAGTCTTCTCCTTATCAATGAAAGCCTGAAGTACTCTGCAGTATATTAGAGATATATATATATATATAAAGAGAGAGAGAGATTCAATATAGTGTGAACTTGCTGTTCTATGAGGATCTCCAAATCAAAACCGCTCAGTCTATTTCACATTATCAAATAGAGGCTTTAGTACACTCCCGCTATGATTGGCTGAATTACTGATGCATGCATGTTGGTTGGTTGACCAGTTTTGAGTTTCTTGAGTCTACATTTCAGTAGTATATATGACGTTACTTGGTTCCTATGTCAAACTACAGCTGTAAAAAGCTCAGTATTGTTTTGAGGTTTGGTGCAGTGGTACAACGAACCATTACGTGTAAAGCATGCTACAAGTAGTCCTCTTTGGAGTAAATGGATTGCGTGAAATGATACGGCTGTTTTAAAACTGTGTATTTAAACTTTTAAAAGAAAAAATTGTATCCTGTGGTAATCTAAGAAAATAATAAATGGGGAAGCAGACATGGTGTAAACCCTTTTTTTTTTTCAACTTCAAATTTTTCTTTATTGGGTTCACAGATTCTTACATTGTATCACGGCCCATTGTATTAAAGCATCCCAATAAAGTTTTTATATCATACATTAGACTATTTGAACTGCCTCAATATGGAACAAGAAGCAAACATATAGGACAAACTAGACGATGGACAAGGGAGGGGGGGGAGAAGAGGGGGGAGGGGTTTTCTCCGGGTATGCCTACCGACGTATAGTCTCTTATGAGCTTCTTATCTTTGTAGATATCCCTCATTGTCTCCATCTCGAGTATGCCGAGTTATCCCTATAGACTAGGGGGCCTATGCAGAGAGCAGCGAATTTTCGAAATTCGCCATTTTTTGGAGATAATCGCGCAGAAAACAGCAGAAAATGGAGATTTCCGAAAAACGCGCCAATTTTTCTTTTCTATTTGTAAAACTCGCCTCGCGGCTGGCGAGAACCGCAATCTCGCCAGTTTAAAAAATATCCGTATGCAGAGAGGCGCGAACGGCATCTAGCGGCTGTTCGCGCCAATAAAATGGCGCGATTGTCTCCGTTTTGCCTCGCCAAAAAAACTGCCGCTCGCGGCCATTGCAAAGGGAAAAAAAAAGGCGCGAATTTGTTTTAACACATTTCTGAAGCGCGCATCTCGCCAATTTAAACTCGCCACACGCATCCATGTTAAACATAGCAGAATTCGCACTTTTCTGCATATGGAGATTAAAACTCTCCAAAAAAGCTACTTTTTAATAAATTCGCCAATTTTAAAATTTGCTGCTCTCTGCATAGGCCCCTAGGTGTGTTGGATTGCTACCCTGGGGGCTGTCACCTACCTGTTCGTCGCTATTCGTCTTCTGGACTCTGACCCCTAGAGAGAACGCGCCTGTACCTATTATAGCAGGATTGCGGTGGCATCCACCCCGGGGATGTCTGTCTGTGTCAGCCAAGGCGACCAGACTTTTAGGAAGTTTGTGCCGGTGTCATTAACCAAACTCGTTAATTGTTCCATCCGGCAAACGTGCCAAATACGATTTCGAATCTTGGGGATAACTGGAATTACTGGTTGCTTCCATAATGCTGCGATCTCGCATCTAGTGGCTATTGCAATATGCGCGATTAATTTGTGCGTCGCATTTGGCATACCCTGGACCCGCCTGCCCAGTAGGAACAACCACGGGTCCAGGGGGATCTCCCAACCGGTGTAAACCCTTTTATATAATCATATGCAATAGGAAATAAAAAATGTGCACTCACACATTGAAAGTTAAAAAAAAGGTATAGTCGCCTGGTGTGGTATTCTCCAGTCTCTTTTCTCCTCCGTTAGAAGTCAGCTACTGTTCCATGCTTTTGCGCTCGTGGTAAGCGCCCGCTGACGCCTTCCTGGCCTGTGGGGTTGAGAGGTGTACCACTTGCTGGTTACTGATCTCTATTCAATGGCAGCAGCCACACCTCTGCTCCACGATGTCTTCCCCTTTGCTCGACCGGTGTCCCCGTAGTTGCTACAACCTCCCGGATGTCGCGTCACAGTCCCGGAAGTGTTGTGCTCCTTCTGTGCGTTCTGCTTGGAGCTGCTGCAGGGCTTATAGCTGGATCACTAGAAACTGACTGGAGGTTCTGAGACAGCCGTGGAGAGTGCCAAGCGTCTGTTTGCTGCTTCGGTTTAGTCCTACGCGTTTCTCCACTTGCTGTGGTTTCGTCAGGGATCCCTGGCGACTATTCCTTTTTTTTTTTAAACTTTCAATGTGAGTGCACATTTTTTATTTACTATTGCATATGATTTATATAAAAGGCTTTACACAGTGTTTGTGCCCCCCATTTTTTGTTTTTGAGGTTTCAATAGAAGACAATT
>NC_134492.1:235949-283449 GCF_040206685.1 Ascaphus truei
CACTAAATAATGGCACTGACAAGTTGTTGGAGAAGAATAGAGAAAGTGTTTATGCCGTAGAACACCAAATATCCTGATGTTTCGATCCCCCAGAGGGACCTTCTTCAGTTGTTAACACCGGGATAGTTGGTGTTCTATGGCAGGGGTGTGCAAAGTGGGCTTACATCAACTTACTTTAACTCTGCCGGCGTCAGGACTCGTCTGCATGGCAACGGATCATCAAATAAAAAGATGGGAATAAAATCCCTACCAGCACGCTTCCAGTAGGCACCACTATTAGGGTGTGATTAATGTATTTTGCCAATCCACCTGTAACTGCTTACTGAGCAGCTTGTGGCAGGCTAGTCCCTCTCCCAGTAAGGTCCCTGTAAATTCACTTTTCACTTTACTTGCATACATGTAAGTATCTTCAATGGATATACCAGTTTTTAACTGCACTAAATTACATGAGCTTATGCTTCGTTTATTAACCCCTCCAGGGTATATTTCACAGAACATTTGTATTCATTTATCATAGGGACCTGCTACTGAGACTTACCTTGACGTTGGTTAGCAGGCTTGTCATTTTTTGATCAAAGAATGTAACCAAGTGTCTCCTTTGTCTTACAGACTTGGGTTTCACTATGCATATTTATTTCCCCATTTATTGTTAGCCCAATGGGAGAAGCACAGGGATTCACTTTCTGTTTCTTTAGTTATCTGCAAGGTAATGCGGTTAGAAGCCATGTTGCGCCAACACATTTTCTGATTTCATTATCCTATCTTACTTTTGGTCATCATATTGATATTTTAACCTGTCTTGGAATTCAGTTGAGTTCTATTGTAATCCAAATATGGTAATTTCTTTTTGCGATATGTCTGGCTCACTGCAATTTTAATTTCTTCACCCTAGACTTTTATTTGGTTTTGATCGCATTTATTATTTTTGTGGTAATTCCAGTTGTATTTTCCTCATGTACAATAGAGACTTTTGATCATGTTCATATAGAAGTACAGACGTTAACTATTCATACTAATGCAGAACTGCAGTATTTGTGTGTTTTTGTTTTTATAGCTGTGTGTTTTAGAAGGCTTTTACATGCCCCTTTCCAAAAAGTAAATGGTGCCAGTATTTACCCTTTCACCCCATCTCGGCTAAAAGTAGATGCAAGGCCTTTATGCATAGATGTGTAACTTACCCCTCTAGTAATTAAATTGGCAATATAGTGTTAACTGGTACTGGCAATAGAACTTGTAATTATTTTACTGAAGGAGGGAACTATTAGAATACTATGGGGGTATGTTTCCTTGAGCAGAATAGGCAAACCCCTTCCTGAATTGTTATCCAATTGCGCGTGATCAGAGGATTTTAAGAAGACTATCTTGGCTGTGTGTCCCATCTTAAGTGTCCAAGTGTGTGGCAGAGTTAATTTTGGAGGTGAAGATTTGAGGTTGATCGTGACTCTGCACAACAACTTTGCAACTGTGCAACTGTGTGAACTTAACATTGGAAAAGCTGTGATCCTTTGTACCCTTTCTATCCCTCAGTACCTGGGAATCTCTCCTTCCGTATCTCACTGTTCCCTCCCTATTGTTTTTTTTCTGCTTACTGTTTCCTCACTCCTTTGTGAATGTCTCTGTTCTCTCCAACTTCCCACGCCCCACTGCACCATTATTTATACACCTCTCCCAACAACTTCTTTACCCCTCAATAAAAAGCACCCCCACAAATTCTCTATTCACACCCTCCATCTACTCCTTCCTGCTGCTGGGATCTCCCCTAAGCCTGAACCCAGGCATACACACCTGATTTCACCCATGCTTCCCTGCCATCTCTTCCCCTGTAAAATGTTTTAACACTTAAGTTATTTGACTAACCTTAAGACTTGCCCCACAAATAGAGCATCCCAACAGCTGCACTCATGGTTACTGTCCCACACTCAGTCACTCCTACCACCCATTGTGACCAAGCACTGCCATCTACAGCACTTATTCCCTCCCCTGCTGTCTCTGTAAGTTTCCCATCAAACCTCTTAGATTGTAAGCTCTTCGGGGCAGGGGATTTCCTTTCCTATTGTCTGATTTTGCTGCACTTATTGTATTATAATTCCCTGTACTGTATTCTTGAAGTGCTGAGTACACTTTTGGCGCTATATTAATAAAGACATACAATACGTTACCTAAATTCTCTGAAAAAGGCCACTTTTTACAGGCTATTTAGAATGCACAAACAGTGTTGAGCATTAGATACCAAAAATACCTTTTCCTTCAGTGTTAAAGGTTTGTGTGCCCAAAAACATGAACTCTCCTGGAGTTCAGGAATGGTTCAATCCAACCCAGAATACACTAGCAACTGTTTGACAAGGGTAAATCATTGCACATATTAAAATAGGGACATTAGCGAAGAGTACATGTCATGTGAATCAGCTCCAGTTACAAACCAAAGAAAATAAACAATAAATTCCACAATGAATTTCATAAGGTAAATGTTATACTTTTTACTTTGTTTTAGTTGCATTATTTATCAGATATAGAAATGTTAATTTGTATTTATATCATATAGAACATAAGATTTACGGTTATATGTAATGGCTTTAAACCTAATACAGTCATGATCAATAAAATAATCTAATTTTGTCTTAAATAATTTGTTAATAAGTGTGTATTAAAGTTGTAATTTTAAAGTAGCAGAACTACATTCTCCTTTTTTCCTTTTTCCTTATTTGTATATGTAAGGCGTGTGACAATGTATCATTCTACATTCTTACCTGAGCTGGCAATTGTTTGGTGCTCCTGTTATAAATCTGTAAACATCCTAATTGTTTGCCTAACATAATGGCTGCTCTGCAGTTTCAATCAATTCTTTAGTCCGTGTAACTCAGCAGCTGTATCCTTATATTTCTAAAGTTACATTATTTATTGTAACAGTTTGCCGCTCAAACTGCTGGGAACATTGGCAACAATTTATCCGAAACAGGGAAGTGTTGCAAATATCACAAATCTGTGAGATTGAGGAAGCTAAAATACTTTTGCAAATGGAGAAGGCATCAAAACTAGGTCATGTTTGCATAATGTATGATAGACATAGACTGGGGCAATGAGATTAGCATTACAACAAAAGGAAACAGGTTTTTAGGGGTGCTTAAAGACAATTCTATGACCCAAATTATTGATGAACCAACCAGGAGAGGGGCAATACTGGATGTGGTCATATCAAACAATATAGAAGTAATAACAAATATTCAAATCCTGGAACATTTGGGTAACCGTGATCATAACATGGTCTCATTTGAAATAAATTATCAAATAACAGATTACTTGGGTTAGAAAGGAAGATTTTAATAAATTGAAATTTGGGATTGTGTTTTTGCATGGGAAAATGTAGAAGATAAATGGGCAGTCTTTAAAACATTGCTAGAAAAGCACACTTATCATGGTATACCCTTAGGTAATAAGTATAAAATAAATAAGTCAAAACCAATGTGGCTAAATAAACAGGTAGGGGAGGAAATGGACAAGAGACGGGCGTTTAGCTAAACCTTTACATTTAATATTCAAGGATTCCTTTTCCACAGGCTCAGTACCAGAAGATTGGCGTAAAGCAGATGTGGTGCCTATATTTAAAAAGGGAGCTAAATCACAACTGGGGAATTACAGACCTGTAAGCCTGACTTCAATAGTGGGGAAACTACTTGAAGTTTTAATACGAGATAATATTCAGGAATACCTAATGGAAAACAAAATTATTAGTAATAGTCAGCATGGATTTATGAAGGATAGATCATGCCAACTAACCTTTGTTTCTTTGAGGAGGTAAGTAGGAATTTAGACCAAGGTAATGCTGTTGATGTGGTATACTTAGATTTTGCAAAGGCTTTTGATACGGTTCCACTCGAGTTTACTGTATAAAATAAAGCAAATTGGACTCAGTAAAAATATATGCACTTAGATTGAAAACTGGTTAAAGGGTCTGAGGGTTGTCATAAATGGAACTTTTTCAGATTGACCTAAAGTTGTGAGTGGAGTACCTCAGGGATCGGCACTGGGACCCCTGTTTTTCAACTTGTTTATTAATGACCTTGAGCATAGAGAGCAAAGTCTCCAGCTTTGCTAATGGCACTAAATTGCGTAAGGAAGTAGAATCAGAGCAGGGTGCAATTTCTCTGCCTTGCAACCTGCCGTGGTCTGGGTAATGTAATGTAGACACTCTGCTATTCTCTGATCTCCAGGTTGCCATTTGAACTGCTGCTTACCGACTGTTTCTTTTGCTCAGCTACAGAGAGGTCTCTGGTCTCAGACAGGCTGTCTGAAGCTGTATAGCTCCCATTGGTGACTGTCACAGGATATTCCTGCTTGGCTACCCTTTGTACACTACTGCATAATATTTACTTAGAATCCGTATTGGCTGTGTTTCTGATGCCTGGCAGTAGTTCATTAACCGATGTCTTGCTGTAATAGATTTTGTCTCTTCTCCACAGGTTGTGTTAAGTGTTTGTATTCCAGTGTGGAACACTGGTCTGACTGCATTGTTATGAAGTGACTTATTCCTTTGCATGTTAAATTGCTTGTATTCACTAGACCCTCTCTTTGTGTGTCGCTTTCTTTTTATCTTTATCTTTGTTGGGAGGAGGATTGGGTTTTGAGGGTGCAAGAAAGTACTGTAGTCCCCTCTCGGAGGCTACGGGAACGGGCCAGTAGAAGGGGTTAACCACCCCGAAACGTTGCCACCACATCACTTTCCCCCCTTCATCTCCTTCCCCTTAGGGCTTTCTCTACTCTTTTCCCATTTTCTGTGATTTCACGTTCCCCAACTTCCCTTCAGGCTGTACCTGCAGTCATTTTATATCCCTGTTTGCCTTGACATATAGTTGCGTTTATGATGTTGTCTTGCAATACACACCATTTATTGATATACAATAAGTCTTCTTGTTTTCTTTTGGACTGCCGGGAACACCAGGAGTGTTGCATAATTTGTTTAGGAGAAATTTGGAGTCTCTCCATGGTTCCCGTGCACCAATTAAATTTAAGTAGTCCATGCAGTCCATGAACGATAGTGCTGCCGTTACCTCATACTTTCTCTAGAATCAGAGCAGGATGTTATTTCTCTCCAGAAGGACCTGGAGAGACTGGAGAATTGGGCAGGTAAATGGCAGATGAGGTTTAATACAGATAAATGTAAGGTTATGCATTTGGGAAGCAAGAACAAACAGGCGACTTACAAGTTAAATGGGGATAAATTAGGGGAATCCTTAATGGAGAAGGATTTAGGAGTGCTTGTAGACAGCAGGCTTAGCAATCGTGCCCAAGTCATCCAGTAGCTGCAAAGGCAAACAAGATCTTATCTTGCATTAAACGGGCGATGGAAGGGAAGTAAACATAATTATGCCCCTTTACAAAACATTAGTAAGACCACACCTTGAATATGGAGTACAGTTTTGGACACCACTCCTTAAAAAAACAAAACATTATGGAATTAGAGAGCATGCAGAGAGGAGAAACCAAATTAATAAACGGGACGGACAATCTGATTTATGAGGAGAGGCTAGCTAAATTAGATTTATTTATATTAGAAAAGGGGCGTCTAAGAGGGGATATGATAACTATATCCGGTGACAGGACAAGGAGCTTTCAAAAGAACTATTCGTCCCAAGGGCAGTACAAAGGACTTTCTGTCATCCCTTACGGTTGGAGGAAAGAAAATTTCACCAGCAACAAAGGAAAGGGTTCTTTACAATAAGTGCAGTTAAAATGTGGAATTCATTACCCATGGAGACTGTGATGGCAGATACAATAGATTTGTTCAAAAAAAGGTTGGACATCTTTTTGGAAAGGTATACAGGGATATATAGCAGATAAGTAAACATGGGAAGAATATTGATCCAGGGAGTAATCTGCCAATTCTTGGAGTCAGGAAGGAATTTATTTTTCCTGATAGCCCTAGCAGTGGGCACCTTTTGGGTTAATCCCTTCTCACTCTAGGTAGGACAGGATATAGACTTTTGCAGGTAGGCCACAAAAGGCCCCTTCCTCTACCTGCACCGTAGTCTTTTTCCTGTCTTTACAGCTAGGAGTAGGATTTTTTATTTTCTAAGGGACTCACCTAACAGCACCTTGTGCAGCGATCCAGGGACCTCAACCTCTCTGCCCTGAAGCTCCGGTCGACGCGCCCATGCGGGTGGCAAGACGGAGACCCCCAGGAGTCAGGGGAACCCCCAGGAACCCGACACACGCTGGGGGGGAGCAGCTGTAGCTGCGAGCCGGGTAGGCTCATACTGACGGCACTGGCGTTTGGAAACGCCTCGATAAGGAAACCCCAGGAACTCGGCACAAAAGGGGGGGTGTAGCAGCTGCAGCCGTGAGCCGAAGGCTCAGATTGACCGCACTAGCGTCTGGAACGCTGCGGTAAAAGGAACAGTGCACAGGAGCACGTCACGTTCCGGACGGTGGATGCGTGCACAGACACGCAAGTAGTGCACGAGGTGTGACGTCACAGGAGCGACAGAGACACTGTGTGTGTTCTGAAGAGAAAACCGCAGCATGGAACGCTCAGCAGGGAGAAGCCAAGTGCTGGATATGGAAGCTAAGATGGAGACTCCTAAAGGTTCAGTTCCCAAGACTAGGTGAGTCATTAGTTTTAGTACTACATGGGAAGAGAGAGGATCTATATACATTAGGGTGTATACTTAGTATTTATTTTGTTTTTATTAAAATAGCTCAGTGGTTACCCTTTCGGAAGCAGAATCTTCAAAGGGTACTGGGGAATCCCTGCAACATAAGAGGAAAGTTACTAAGAAAACTAAATGGTGTGCTGCATGCGAGAAGCCAGCTCTGATGGGAAAGAAGCTGTGTGAAGATTGTCTTAAGGCAGCAGCAGGGGATTCTAACGAGCAAATGAGCACTTTCCTTGTACTAATGAAGGAGGCAGTTAAACAGAGTGTAGATGCGGCTGTTCAGCAAGCAGTTAACCCTGCGCAAAAAAGATCAAGATCCCAAACCAGTTTGGATAAGGGAAAAGGTTTTTCATCAGATGAATCTGACATAGAATGCTTTCAGGTGTCAGAAGGTGAATTGGATTCATCAGATCAGGATATTCAGGAGGAGGAATCTGAATTTGATGTAGAAATGGTGGACCCTCTCATCAAAGCCATGAGACAGGCTTTAGAATTAGAAGATACTGAACAATTGACCCACAGGAAAGATAAACACTTTGGGTCAAGACAGAAAAAAAGTAGAGTTTTTCCTATACATCAGGTGATCAAGGACCTTATTCAATCAGAACTGGCGCGGCCAGACGCTAAAGTATTTACACCTAAAAGATTTGGGAAAATGTATCCATTTCCACAAGATGAAGTCAAATTTTGGGATGTCAGCCCAAAAGTGGATACTGCTATATCCAGAAAAGTAAAAAAAGACCACGATCCCAATAGAAGAATCTGCATCCTTGAAGGACACTATAAATAGGAAAATGGATTACGTATTAAAAAAAAAAAGCATACGTCACAGCGGGAACAGCCTGTAAGCCAGCCATAGCAACTACATCGGCAGCAAGGGCTATGCGTGTCTGGATTGCCAACATAGAAGAGGCACTAGACAAGGGTGTAAAAGAAGTTCTATCCTGAAAGCGCTGTCTGAAGTAAAATGGGCAACAGACTACATAGCAGAGGCGTCTTTGGATGCGGTCAAATTAGCAGCTAAATCTATGGCTTTAGCGGTATCAGCAAGAAGGGCATTATGGCTCAGACAACGGATGGCGGACGCAGCATCAAAGAATAGCTTATGCGGATTACCGTTTGAAGGAGAATTCCTGTTCGGCAACAAACTGGATGCTATAATAACGAAAGCATCAGGAGGTAAGATTATTTTTTTGCCCCAGGAAAACGGGAACAGAAGATTCGGTTTCCAGCAGTCTAATAGAAATCAGTATAAGGAGGCAAAAACATATAGACCTGGCAGATCGTTTACAAGACAAACAACATGGAGAGGCGGTCAGAACCGACTTTTTCGAGGCGCCAGAGGAAGAGGATCATTTACCAAGAACAAATTCACATGAAGGTCAAAGGGGCCAGTAGGAGGGCGACTGAAGCAGTTTTCTGCAACATGGGCCCAAACAATACAGGACAATTGGGTATTAGAAACCATTCGTCGGGGGTACAGTATAGAGTTCAAAGAAATGCCAAGAAGAAATATAGGCCTAACAACATTTGTACAGTCCAAGGCAAAAAGAAGGCAAATTAATTCAGTTTTAAAAAAGTTACTACAAGCAGAAGTAATAACAAAGGTACCTCAGGAAGACAGAGAACGTGGAATTTATTCCAGAATATTTCTAGTACAAAAGCCTTCAGGAGATTACAGAGCAATCCTAGACCTAAGAAAGGTAAATTCATTCTTGAAAATAAGAAAATTCAAGATGGTATCGTTAAACCTGATCATTCAGGAGGTACAACCAGGAGACTGGATGGTGTCGATAGACTTAAGGGACGCTTATCTACATGTGCCCATATCAAAGGGACACCAAAGATTTCTAAGGTTCGCAGTGAACCAACATCATTATCAATACACAGCACTGCCATTCGGTCTGGCGACCTCTCCAAGGACATTTACAAAAGTTCTAGCCCCATTAGTGGCAGAAATGAGAAAAAGAGGGGTAGAAATATACCCATACCTGGACGACATCTTGGTAAAATCAAAAAGTCGGGAGAAACTAGAACAAGACCAGGAGATGGTCATAACCATCTTGGAACAACATGGTTGGTTAATAAACAGAGACAAGAGTCACCTAATACCCACTCAACTACTAAGGTTTTTGGGGGTGGAATTCGACACGACGAGAGGTGAGGTTGCCAGACACAAAGAGGCAAGACATTGCAATGCAAACGAAGAAACTCAGGAAAGCAACCAGAACTTCAGCAGAAGAATGCATGAAGGTTCTAGGAAAATTCGCTTCAACACTAAGCGTCATAAAATGGGCAGCGCTTCATATGAGACGCTACAAAACAATTTTTTACAACAATGGAACGGGAACCACAAAAATACAAGACAAAGAATCTTGTTACACCCACACACAAAAGAGGAATTAAAGTGGTGGGAAGATACACGAAATCTGGGGAAAGGACGAACACTACACCCAGTACAGTGGGAAAGAATCACAAAAGATGCGAGCAACGCAGGTTGGGGAGCCCAAATGGGAGAAACACTGGTGCAAGGAACCTGGACAAACCAGAAAAAGCATCTTCCATCAAATCTGCTGGAACTAAAAGCAGTACAAAGGGCCCTGGAAGCTTCCCAAGACCAAATAAAAGATGGCAATATAAAGATAAAATTGGACAACGGGTCGGTTGTAAAGTATATAGCCAAACAAGGGGGAACCAGGAGCAGAAAGCTGATGAATCTCACAACAGAAATCCTCTCTTGGGCAGAGGGCCACTTATCAGAAATTACAGCCGTACACATCTCAGCACTGGAAAATGTTACAGCAGATTTTCTAAGTCGAAATATTATACACCCAGGAGAATGGGCATTAGACCCATACTGCACCGACACACTTTATTCGAGCAAATACCCGGTATGTACCTGGCAGATACCTGGAATGCGCCGCTCCTCACCTCTAACAAGCCCCGTTGCGTTTGCCTTCCCAGCCTGGGTTCATGCCTGGCTGATGGGCGGCTGATCTGTTAAATGATAATGATTAGGATTTAATAGGCTGCAATGCTTCGCGTGTCTACCAGATGGCATAAATTCATGAATTGTAATGCAGTATATATATATATACTGTGCAGTATTGCAGCCAGCGGGAATAAAATGCTTCAATCCCTGCCGGAAAATAACTCAATGCACTCGGGCAGAAAACAGTCACAAACCTCAATACACCCGGGTATACCCGAATTCGTGGGACTAGCCGAGCTCGAATAAAGTGTGTCGCCAGTGTAGGTGTTTCAAGAGCTGGTAGAGCGATGGGGTCAGCCAGACATAGATCTCATGGCGACACACCAGAACCGCAAGGTAAAGAACTACTGTGCAAGGCGGTTTCATCCAAGCGCAAAAAGCACAGATGCTCTCAGCTTCAAATGGGATTTCAAGTTGGCATACCTGTTCCCTCCAATTCCCCTAATTCCGAAAACAATCAGGAAAATCAGGGAAGACCAAGCGGAAGTGATATTGGTAGCACCATTCTGGCCAAGCATGCCTTGGTTCACACACTTGGTAAATATGGCAGTGGATACACCATGGCACATACCAGATCGCAAAGGACTGATGCGACAGGGGCCAATATGTCATCCGAATGCCAAACAATGGGCCTTGACGGCATGGCGATTGAGCGGGAAACATTGAGACTGAAAGGTTGTTCAGACAAAACAATCCAGACCCTATTACACGCAAGAAAGGGATCCACATCAAAAGTATACCATAGAATCTGGCTTTGTGTCCGGGATTGGTGCACAAACGAAAAACAATATTTCTTCTCACCAAGAATTATGTCAATAGTGGAGTTCTTGCAAAAGGGATTTGAGAAAGGTCTCAGCCTCAGCTCTTTTAAATTACAGGTGTCTGCACTATCAGCCTGATTGGAAAGAAATCTGGCAATGGAAAGATTAATCATCCGGCTCTTGCAGGCAGTTAAAAGACTAAGACCTCAAATCAAAAACAGAGTACCGACATGGGACTTGTAACTAGTATTGGATGTATTAACGGCACCTCCGTTCGAACCTATACAAGAGATAGGTTTGGGATGGTTATCATGGAAGATGGCGTTCTTAATCGCAATCACCTCAGCAAGGAGAGTGGGAGAACTACAGGCACTATCAGCCAAGGAACCATTCCTAGTCATACATCCAGACAAGGCAGTTCTCAGACCAGTGCATCAATTCCTACCAAAGGTCGTATCATAGTTCCATATGCATCAGGAAATCGTGATCCCGTCATTCTGTCCAGATCCAAAGAACAAGAAAGAAGAGAGATTACACAAACTAGATGTTGTGAGATGCCTAAAGGTATACATGGAAAGGATGCGAGATGTCAGAAAATCAGACAGACTATTCATCATACCAGAGGGACCAAAGAAAGGTCAAGCAGCATCTAAGATAACAATTTCCCAATGGATAGTGTATTGTATTAAAAAAGCTTATGAGAGCAAAGGACAAGATAAACCTTTGAACATTAAAGCTCATTCTACAAGGGCCATGTTTACATCATGGGCATTTAAAGCCCAAGCTACACCAGGGCAGATATGCAAAGCAGCGGTCTGGTCCTCGTTCAATATATTCTTGAAATACTACAGACTAGATGTACAATCATCAGCTGACGCAAGCTTTGGGCGTAGAGTTCTACAATCTGTAGTGAAATAAAGTGTAAGGTGGACTAATAAAGGTCAACTGATAACGGCATTGACTGGTAGTTTTTTTCTTTGTGTCCCTCCCTAATTTGTCACTGCTGGGGTATGTCCCAAAGGTGCCCACTGCCAGGGTGATCAGGAAAGAAGAAAATTTAAAACAACTTACCGTAATTTTCTTTTCCTGGAACCATGGCAGTGGGCACATAGTTACCCTCCCAGTGTATGTCTAATGCCTATCAGTTATATTTTTCAGCTATGGAAGAATCATAAGACTAAGGTGCAGGTAGCGGGAGGGGCCTTTTATGGCCTACCTGCAAAAGTCTATTTCCTGTCCTACCTAGACTGAGGGATTAACCCAAAGGTGCCCACTGCCATGGTTCCAGGAAAAGAAAATTACGACAAGTTGTTTTAAATTTTCTTCTTTCCCCTTATGAATTTTCATTGGATGATATGACACTTGGGATTTTTTGTTTGCCTTCCTCTGGATCAAGTAAGTATAGCTATAGGACAAAGTATCTGTTGCCTAAATTTTTGCATAGGTTGGATTTGATGGACGCATTTCTTTTTTCAACCTTATCTATGTAACTATGTAACAATGCTTGGGAGGTCGGCTCAAACCTGCTATAGAAATCAAAGGATGCTCAGTATATTAAAACTCCTTAAACGGTCACTATCTAAAATTACAGAACTGTAACCTGTAATACATTGCTAAAATTCCCTCTGACCTCTTAACTATTGCATTGCTTCATTTTCTTAAAAAAACATCAAATAGAAATGTACCTCTTTCCTTTTTTGTAGGACGTTTTTATAGACAGAACAGCATGTCGGTGCAAATTGTAGGACTGTCATGCTCAAAATATGTATTAGTTGTTAATAATAGTCCTACTATAATCCCTACGCTCACACATTTTTAATTCCTCCCTCTACTCTGGTACCTTTCCCTCCTTCAAACATGTAACAGTTATACCATTACTCAGAAACAGCAAGCTTGACCCTACCTGTCTTTCTAACTATCGCCCTGTCTCCCTCCTGCCTTTTGCCTCTAAATTCACTGAACACCATGTATTCTCTCACTTGCTCCATTTTCTTACCATGTATTCTCTTCTAGACGCTCTACAATCTGGCTTCCGCACTGCTCACTGCATTGAAACAGCCCTCACAAAAATAACGAATGACCTACATGCTGGTAAAGACAAAGATCAATACACTCTGTTCATATTACTTGACCTCTCTGTAGCATTTGATACTGTGGACCATCCTCTTTTCCTTCACATTCTCCATACTCTTGGTATCCGTAACAAAGCTCTATCCTGGATCTCATCCTACCTTTCCATCGTACTTTGTGTCTCTTTTGCAAACACCTCCTCCTCTTCTATCTATCTCTCTGTGGGGTACCCCAGGGCTCTGTCCTGGGACCTCTTCTCTTTTCTCTTTACACACTCTCTCTAGGTGACCTAATCACATCTCTTGGGTTCAAATATCACCTCGATGCAGATGAAAACCAATTTACTTTTCAACCCATGCCTTCCACCTGCTGTACAGACCAAAGTTTCTGAATGCCTCTCCGCTATATCATCCTGGATGGCTCTCTGCCGACTTAAACTTAACATGGCAAGAACAGAGCTCCTCATACTTCCTCCCAAACCTGGCCCTACTACCTCCTTCTACATTACTGTTGAAAGCACTTCATACACCCAGTAGCCCAAGCACGCTGCCTAGGGGTCAAACCCGACTCCTCTCTCATTCTCCCCTCACATTTAAACGGTAGCTAAAACCTGTCATTTTTCCTCCGCAATATTACAAAGATACACCAATTCCTCTGTTGCTCCACTGCTAAAACTCTGATGAAACAGGCCCTTATTCTCTCCCGTCTCAACTACTATAGCCTTCTGCTCTCCCCTCAATATCCGACTAGCACCCTCTCTATCCACCTTTAAGACCCATCTTAAAACACACCTTATCGAAGCATATGAGTAGCTCTGTGGCTGATAATTTACACCTCATACATCGACCTTGACCCCATGCAGACGCATTTACCAGGACACCTTCCTACTGGCTCTGTATATTCTTCCTACTTACCAGTTAGATTGTGAGCTCTTCGGAGCAGGGATTCCTTTTCCTAAGTGTCACTTTTATGTCTGAAGCACTTCTTCCTATTACAGCTCAACCCCGTTATAGCATGGTCCTCATGGGCCACCCGATCCGACCGTGCTATAACCGGGGTCGCGCTAAGGTTAAAAAAAATAAATGGCCACCGTTCACTTGATTGGGGGAAGAGGTGGAGTGGCGCGCCGGCAGCCCTACACGTCCCCCAGCAGCCATCGTAACTCCCCTCGCACTTCCCCCAGCACCCTCACTTCTCCAAGCAGCTCCACACCGATTTCCCCCCCACCCCACCTATTTTTTTTTTTTACCCCAGCCCCACACCGATTTCCCCCGCCAGCCCTACACCGATTTTCCAGCCCCACGATGCCCCAGCACCTGACACCAAAGGTAGGGGGGGGCTGTGAGTGTGTGCAGTGTGCAGTGTGCGTAAAAATTTATTTTTTTAAATATTCGGGGTCCACGCTCAAATCGCGTTATAGCAGATCGCGCTATAATGGGGCTGAGCTGTATGTGTTTTGTATTTGTTATTTATATGATTGACAAAAGGATGGGGGCGCAGAAAAGAGGGTTAGGGTTAGCCCTGATGAAGTGTCCCACGTGACACGAAACGCGTAGGCGAGCCAATTGCATGCTGGGTACGAACGTGATGATTCTGTAGACCTAACATTGCTTACACGAGTGCAGGGAAGACTACAAGTGGATACCGGTCTGGAACTTCCCCTCCGCACATACCATCTGCCATCCGGAGAGGGGGGTTTGCATGGACTACGTAGCTCCTATTGTGGTTTATACCTGTCTGGTGTACTTGGATCAATAAGATCCTTATTTTATTGTAAGTTCTTGTACTTTTTTATGCTACTATAAAATGTCAAATGCTTTTTGAACACTCCGTGATTCTTTCCCTCTTTTCTGCGTCCCCATCATTTTGCCTGTCTATATGTGAGTCTTCTCTAGCACCGCTGATCACGGGAGACGGGGAACAGCACTGAAGAGGGTTTTCAAAGAAAACTTCTGACGGCCAGCGCGCATTCAATACTGTACCTTATTTATATGATTGTCACGTGTGTTACTGCTGTGAAGCGCTATGTACATTAATGGTGCTATATAAATAAAGATATACATACATAAAATAAATATGTATTAAAATTGTAATTTAAGGCAATATTGCTTAAACTTAATGCAATCGGGTAACCCATAATTATACATAGCAGTCGGTGATAGCTGTAATACGATTATATAGAAGGTCATTTAATAAACAGGAAAGTGATGCATTAGAAAGTGCACCAGGTATAAAGAAACTGACATGGGAGTGTGCATCCAGAAGAACTTGCAACTCATGGAACTTAAATGAATATTTTTTTTTGTTCAATCATTTGAATGGTTTAGTGGGGCCACCAGCTTGGTTTCTGCAAATATCAATGTTCAAGGACAGTTTACAAAAACCAATGCAGTTGCCCCACTATACAGTAGTTAAACATCTCATTCCCCTTTTTTTGGAACTGCACGTTGCTTAACGTTAAATACAATTTGTCGTGTTTGTCAACAATTTGCTGTTTTTCCTGTATGCGTATACACACAATACATTGTTGATTTGTACTGTGCTGCATCTGACATGGCATGATGAGCGATCTATAGAATTACACACACACATTCCAAGCTAGCTCAAACTCCTACACCTACCACATCATGAATATGCAGTATATTTATGCCAAAGTGAGTGCTACTGAGTGTGGCAAATGTATACAACAAAAGACAGAGGTGCCCCTAGTTGCTTCCCCTCATACAGAGGTAAAGGGAAGGGTTCACAGTTTTTGTGTTAGGACCTGCATTTTTGGTTATACCTTGACGTTTGGTATGCAGGCTTACGACGCTTTGGCCAAAGGGTTAACTAAATAACCAGGTAATTACTATTATTATTGAAGTATTTAAACTTTATACTTATTACCATATTTATTTTGTCAATTTGATGTAGCATTGGGCACCCCTGTCTTTTGATGTATAGAATAAAATCTTAAATTATAAAGTTATATCTGCATGTCTGAATCTAAACAGTATAAAGAGAAGTCATAACGTTTTTCACACTATTGTCACTACTTTACAAGAAGACATTTGTTGATTTTGTCCAGTAGATTAGATATACTGAAGGGTTAGGGTTTAAATAATTCTAAGTGTAATGCAATAATAATTTCACACACTCATACAACAATGTTTGTTTGTAACAATCACTTATTTATTTTCTTATTCTGTTACGTAGCAAAAAACCTTCAGATACACAAATATCTAGCTAAATGAAGATCTCTACTACTACTACTACTCTTACTCTTACTGTTGCTTCTCATCATTCAATTCAATGATTTTAATATCATTTTATTATTGCTCGGATTGTATTCGTGTAGAGCCCCATAGATTTTGGTTTTAGATTGAGGTAAATGCAATCAGTTATGTATTTCTTGAATTCCATTGAAAATACACCAGAAAGAATAGACACTTTAAAAATGGCTGCACAGTGATGATACTATGCTGCTATGTTTCTAAACCTCAAACCCTGATTTTGTGGGATATTGATAATAAGCTAGGGAAAGCATGTTATATTGAAGCAGAGGAAGCAGCAGTTATGTGAATTAAGCATGGAGGATCAGAATACTTGACTGGTTCTATGTAGTATTAATTTTTTAGCTCTGTTGCCTTTAATATAATTTTTGCTCTTTTTCAATTTACTGTGAAATAGCTTCCCGATGTTGGACGTGATCTGCTTCGTTTAAATGCATGGTATTCAAATCCCCAGCCTGACGAAGCACCTTCACAGCATATTGCATAAAAGGCATTGGACTGTGGAACTGTCCTCTACAACTTTGATGCGTTTTTTCTTTGTAGTATTGTTTGCGTATAAATACAGTTGAAAGTCATGGATGTCATCCAGGGAAGACCGTAATTGGAGATTAATGTCCCCAGTTGAAGCTGAATAATTGATTTCATTTATAGGCTTCTGGAGATAGACGGTAAATCCCTGAGATCTGTTAATGGATCTAGAAGAAACAGTGGTTCCTCCCTGGTTTCCAGTTCATCTGCTTCCAGCAATCTCAGCCATCATCAGGAGGAAGATTCCTGGTTACTGTGGGGTCGAATTGTTAATGAGTGGGAGGAAGTATGCAAAAAGAAAGAAAAGCAAATCAAGGTATTGGTTGACCAGGCACAAGTGGCCAATAAACAATTTTTTCAACTCCAACAATTCATCCATGCTCCATAGCTCTGCAAAGGCATTCACTACAGTTCAGGAGGTATAAAGATGGAAAATCCATGACATTGTAAGCTATTTGAGGCAGAGTCCATTTTTTTCTCTCATATTGATTTAGTCTGACCCCCTAATAGTACGTGTATCTCCTTTTATTTTTAAATTGTATGCTTCCATTGTAAAGTACTGCTTACATAATTGGCGCTACTTAAGAAAAGTAATGATCACATCCTTCGTTTTGCAAGTTGCACATTTTATTCGACGCTGTTATTAAATGTTTTCACACTGCCTCGAAAGACAATTTTTTTAGGGTAACTGTTCACTTTCATCCAGCTAGAGAAAAATAAACTGCTTGACGAACACTTATTCACTATATCAATGCTCTTTAAAAACCATAGAAGTATAGAATTTAATGGCAGATAAAAAGCTTTTGGCCCACTTAGTCTGCCAATTTCTCCATCTGCTGCAGAAGCTCAGACCCTACTTGATCTTTGACTTTATTTTGTATTTAGGGATAGCCTTTGGTAGGGGGTGAAAAAATCCTCAGTGCCTACAATATAACCCTGTGTGCCTAAAGCTGTGCACAGCGCTGACTTACCTGTTGGTCACCATCACGCCCGGCAAAAGTGCTCACCAGCATACTTCCATGCCTGATGCTTTGCAGGCACGCTTACTGACAGGTGACGAGCGTGCTGCTTAGTGTGGAGTGTGGGTGGCAGAAGTGTGAGATCTATGGGCAGGAGCGAGATGGAACGATCCAGGGCAATGCCCGTCCCTGCTCTCATATCGTTGCCTTAAGTCTATCCCAAGAATGTTTGTATTCCCTTATTGCGCTGGCCCCTATCACTTCTGTTGGGAGGCTATTTCATGAATCCACCACACTTTCAGTAAATAAATAGTTCCTCATTTTTCCCCTTGGCTTTTCCTATTTCTTTGAAATATACTTTCTCCCTGAACTTTCCGCTTTGCTTTGTTACATTGCTTACATTCTTTTAAGTCTGCTGAAATAATAACTCGCATGTCTCTCTCCTCTATGCTAGTTGACATGAGACAGACCAGTAGACGTTCTTGTATACTAATGTAGCTGAGAGTAAATAAACTGTTTTGTAAGCACAGTCTCGAAGGCATTTTTGTGTTGCCTTAGCCCAGTGGTTTCCAAAATATTTTTTTTTTTAGGGAACCCCAGAATTCGATTTTGAAAATTTGGGGAACCCCAACCCTTGCATCACCCCCCTTCACTTTCCCCCTTTGCGTGTGCGCACACTTCCCCGCCTACAGACATACACAATCACTCTCACTCATATACATATATATACACACACCCACACACACACACACCCACACACACACACACCCACACACACACTCTCCCACTTACACACACACACACACACACACACACACTCTCCCACTTACACACACACACACACACACACACACACACACACTCTCCCACTTACACACACACACACACACACACACTCCCACTTACAATTCCCCCCACCCCTCTGTGAGAGCGCGTGCCTGCCCTCTCACATTCCTCTCTCTCCCTCATGTCAGCGGCAGTCCGACAGGGAAGTAGTGACTGGGCGGCTGCTGCTGCTGAGCTCGCGAGCCGCTGGGTCACTGCTATGTGGGGGTGCTGCCGGGCCTGCGACAGTATGGGAGAGTTGTCTCAGCCCTCCCCCCGTCCCCCTCCTGGTGGTCGCGGAATCCCTGAGGGGGGAAACTGCCTTTATCCTATGGTTACAATACAGAAGTCCCATTCTAGTTTCTTGTCTGTCAAATGGAAACATTTCTTTTGTATGTTGTAGGAACTCGTCAGAAAAGGGATACCCCACCACTTCAGAGCAATAGTATGGCAACTTTTATGCAGTGCTCAAAATATGCCGATCAAAGATCAATACTCAGATCTCCTAAAAATGACCTCGCCTTGTGAAAAACTCATCAGAAGGGACATTGCTAGGACGTATCCAGAGCACGATTTTTTTAAGGAGAAAGACAGCCTGGGACAAGAGGTTTTATTTAATGTCATGAAGGTAGGTCTGCAAATATGAATGAGCAAACTGTGCCTGGGAGGGTATTTTTTGAAGCATGTTAGGGTTCATGGGACTGCTAACAAGCAGCTGTTTTTCTATAGTTCTTTTCAGCCTTATATATTTCTTTGTACATTTAAAATGATTCCTGATTGAATGTTCTTTATGTTGGCTCTGCTGAATGGCCAAATAAAACCACATAATTGTGGGGACTTCTTGAAAGCAAGTGAGTGTTACAATGCTCTTGTGGAGAGACATTACTGTTAGACATTTGCAAGACTCAACTGTTCTTTCATTTGCAAGGAAAGGGCTTATTCAACATGTTCCACAGATCAAAGCTGCTTAGTGTTGTTAATGCATAGCAACCTAAACAGGCTGATACATCTTGCACGCCTAGGCTATAAAAATCACATTTTTACCATATAGGATAGTAAGTGGCTATAGTACTATTGTCTGTGAAAATGCTGCTTCAGTGCAAAGACAAGTTCCTTGTCTATTCCCATTATACCTGTGAGAGTCCGTTTGCATCCATGTATAAAAGTTGTGAGCTGGGGGCTGCCATCTATTTCTGTGAGTAAAATGTGAACAATTTGTTCTAAAAAAAATATATATAAACTGAACACTTCCAGGCTTCATTTTTAATAGTGATGTGGAAAAAAGGATTTTGGTTTGTGCTAGAGACTTCGTGTGGTGTGATATGTCTGTGGTGTACGTCAGCCACAAGAGCACGGCTTGAAAATCAAAGTATAATAATCTGTACTGAGATACATTGCTATCTTTTCGGTTACAGATGATGAATAAATAGATGCTACTATAGCTGTTGTTTTTTTTTTTTTTTTACTATAGTAGAAATATAACTCTCTTTTAAAAAAATTTTTTTTTTTAAAGGCTTATTCCTTAGTGGACCGTGAAGTTGGGTATTGTCAAGGAAGCGCTTTTATCGTTGGCCTCCTTCTTATGCAGGTAACAAGAAATGCAGCTGTCAAATATCGCTATATAAGTACAGCTCTAAAATAACTGACTTACCATTACATCAGCAACGCTGCATACAGTACGTGTCTCCATAATGCATTCAAATATATATTTTAAAGGGGCTGTCACCACCACAAATTCATTTCAAGTTGTACTTGCAGGGTTTTTGATCCCTGTTTACTAGGAAAAATATGTATTGAACACACATCTAATGTACCAAAATGTGTAATGTAATCACTCCCCAAAGCGTGCAAAGTTCAATTAGGGCCCAAAGACACACTTATTACATTTTAGATTTAATATACAAAAATAATACACTACTTAGTTACAGTAAAAAAGATTACAAGAAACATACAGTACAATACATGCAGACAGGTTAATAAAAGTAATGGGGTAAAAGCAGGATTCCTTTACATTGCCACATAACGTCTGATTCCTTCCAAATGAGGCCTTTGGAGCATGAAAGATGAGAATTCACATGTCTGGCATCAGAACACACCCCTTGTTAAATTCTAAATTCATATTCCAGATGTATGGTTTTTATCCTAAAAATCCTCTGCCTTTAGAACAAACTATGGCCACCTTGTGGGCGTGTCCTTAAAACCCTCCCCCCCCCCCATATCAATCTCCAGTGACACCATAATTGCATAAGGAGGAGAAAGAATAGCTTTTATTTTGAATCAATAGCTGCCTGAATATAGAAAATACACCATAACTTCCTGCCGATCATATTTGGAAGGATGCCACTTTCACTGTTGTATTGGTATAATTAAAATACGCGGGTGGATACCACTTGTGCCTACGCAACTTCTTTTGCATGACAAAACTGATATCAGAAAGATACAGTAACAGACCAACCTGTCATTTGTTTAAATTAACAAACAGCGGAGCCCACCTGTTAAAAGTAGATACTTCAGAGGCGCATATGTCATTGGGTATGGCGGCTTGAGATAAGAGCTCCTGGACGCCCGCGGGCTAAAAGCAATATTTAGCATTCAACACCTTTTTTCAAACTTGTAAAACCACATCATATTATCCATAAAATAGGCATAGCTCCTGCAGCACCCAAAAATAAAACCTCAAACCATTTGATAGGGTAGATTGGACATATGACCGCTACCTTTCAAGTTTTTGGCTTTGAGTGCTGCTTCCTTAGAGCGTTCCTCTCCTTTTATGAAGGCCCGAGAGCAAGGGTAATCTGCCAGGGAATGCCCGCTGAGAACATCAAAATAAAAAATGGCACCAGGCACCGTTGTCCGCTGTATAGAACCTCTAGCCATGTTCATCAGGAAAAATCCTGGTATAACCGGCATCCAGATAAAGACATTCTTCCAGCGCTTTTTGCTAATGACATAATTCTTTCTCTCTCGAATCGTTTGACCTCGCTGCTTAACTTGTTTCCACTACTTTCAAACTTCCATAACATTTGGGGGTTTAAGATTAATAATAGTAAATCAGGAGCTTTGGATCACGAGGTGGTAAAACTAGTGTCCTTGAATTTTGATTTTAAATGGCAACCCCAAACTGCAAAATATTTTGGGATGCTTATTACTAAGGACTATAATTACATTTATCAAGCAAACTACCCTAAACGTATTAAGACATTGCAGGAAGATATGAGGACATGGAAAGATTCTCCTAATTCGTGAATTTGTAGGATTCAATCCATAAAAATGAATCTTCTAACCAGATTACAGTACTCTATTGAACACGAGGACTGACGATCATAAAGAATATCCTTTTGGGTGGGTGCCCTCCTCCAAATAATGTTACACTTCTGTAGTGTTATTTGCACTGTGGTACGCTTAGTAGCAGGATCTAGTTATAACAAACATTGATCAGGGTAGACATATTGGGAGAGGTAAATAGTTTGACTTATTAGCAAGTGATGTATAAATGCTTGAATGATAGCTTACCACTTCCTAAGTAGACTAATTGTCATGAGCAAAAGACGCTTTTGGAAACAAAAAATATACAGTGTCTGCACACAAAATACTTTTAAAACATTTTATTTTTAACATATAACTCTCAATTTATATAAAAACATAATTAAAAATATCCCAAATTATACTGAATGGTTTAATTGTTCTTATTGTAGTAGGCAATTTCTTTTGGGAATATAATTAGTCACTTCATGGACTTGCTATAGATACTTTATTTGATTTTTCTAAGCAGTAAGTAGTGTATCTCCTGGTGGTATATGTGTTATTACTGTATGTATCACACACTTGGTTAGATACAATTTGATTGGAGCAACTTGAAACTAAGGGCACTCCGAGGCAATATAATCAAGAAAGATGTAACATTGTTGCAACTGGACTGTTGGTGTAGATAAATTGCGGAATTGGTGTGTACTCAATTGGACGACTTTCAGATGAAAGTAAATCCTCTGTCTGATGCTTGAAGGTCTAATACTTGATGAAACAGTATTTAAACACTTGTTGAATGAGCCCGATATGAGTGGCCAATTGTAATCAATTACTGACATTAGGTGTTGACAACATTGAGAGCCCGATTGAAAGTGCAAACATGTTCCAATCACCAAATAGCCTCCAAAAGAGCACATTTTAAAGTAGAATTCTTCTAGACAGCATAATGCCCATAGTGGCAGCAATAATCTCACTTCACTTTATATTCACAGTATGCTTAAACTTGGATTGCTGATAGGCATATATTTAGCCTTTGCTAATGTGTTGTAATACTCTATGTGGTACTTGAAATGGCAGCATTGTGCTGCGCTTTTTATCCAAGTCTTTTGAAAAACATCACAATATTAAAGACTTGGGAATCTATCTGGCTGAAGTTTCTTTTAACCTCCTACAATTGTCCTATGAAAACACTTTGGGGAGACTCTGAGTTTCTCCCTGGTCCTCAGAGCCTCTGTAGGTGGGCGGGGCCTATGTCACGGGGCGGGGCCTCAAAAGTGCAGCGTGGGGCTGGAGCTGCAGCCTGAGAGACAGACTGGGAAAGGTGAGAGGGAAGGGAGGGTTAAATCACACGGTAAAAACAGACATGGAAAGGATAGAGGAAGGAAGAGACACAAAGAGATAATGAAGTACAAGAGAGAAAACATAAGGGGGGAGAGGGGGAGACATGAGGGGGAGGTGGGGGAGGGGGAGACATGAGGGGGCCCTGAGGGAGAGGCAGGAGGGGGAGGTGGGAGAAGGGGAGACATGAGGGGCCCTGAGAGAGGGAGAGGAGGAGAGGGGCTGAGCACAGGAGGAGGAGGAGGAGGAGGGGGGAGGGAGACATGAGGGGGCCCTGAAAAAAAATGGCCAGGGGCCCGCACATGTCTAGCTACGCCACTGGATAGGCTCCGCCTAGAAAAAGGCATCTCAAACATTGCATTCTTTCGCTTTCTACAGGTGAGTCTTTAACTGTAGTATTTCTTCATTTTGCTCTTACACATTTTGAAATAGGAAGGATAGGTCAATAAAAGCTGATCTCCCAATTATACAGTCACCTATCGGTCTAACCAATAGAGACCGAGGTGAGACCCAAGTATATAATCCAGTGAGGAGAATCTGACCTCAATGAGACTTGAGATCAGGATGAGTGGGACAAGATTTTTGAGGCCGCTGCTATAGCGCTATATGCACCTTGATCAAGGAGAACACTTTCAAAGTCCTCCTGAGGTGGTACCTAACAACCCTAAGGTTGTCCAAATTTATCCCAGGTTATCCCCCAAATTGCCCCAAAAGTTGCATGGGTCAGGCATCCTTTCTTTACATTTGGATGTGCCCAGAAATCGCCAACCTTGTGGGGAAAACAAGAAATCGGCTACTGAGTCCTTGATTTAGATATTCCTCTTGACCAATGGCTGTTCCTTCTAAGTAGGCCCCATTGGGACTTCTCCAGAGCAGAAAACAAATTAATATCTAATGTGGCTATTGCTACAATAATTGAAATAGCTGCCTTGTGGAAACAAAAAGATACCCCCTCCATGTCTAAAATTCAGGAATAAGATTAGGTATATTTGCCAAATGGAGAAGCTGACATACCTAATGAATGACAATTTATCCATGGCTAAATGTCAGAGTTTGGCAGCTGTGGATAGCTTATGCAACCGTTCCAGCCCTTAGGCTGAGGATCACCTGCCCATGACTTCCTCCAGAGCCGGTCCCAGTCCCTCCTCACTGCAAGGCTCACTACGCACTGCGTCAGCCGGCAGGCGATGCAAGAGGATTGTGATCCCGAGCAGTGACGCGGACCCACAACCTCCGCCACCCCCCTCCCCGGGCTCCGTGAGCCCAGTGGCATGGGCGGGCGAGACCTCGCTTGTCATTGAGCGTGGGAGGGAAGTGCCAAAGCTGAAAGCACAGACAGTGTGGATACCAAGCTATTGTGGCCACTTGCCAGTGACATTTAATTTTATGATGCATTAACCCCTTTGCTTCCGGGCTCCTCACAATGGCTCACCGTTATTTTCTAACAGCTTGCAACCGTTATACCGCATACCAAGGAATAAGACGTGAGATTTCATCCTTCCAAAAGCCTTAGGCTGCGCCCAACCGACCCACTTTGGCAACGCCCCCCCAACAAACCCCCCCCCCCCCCCGCACGCCAAAAAAGTATCCGCAGTGACTTGCACGCGCTGCCGGCAAGCAAGGTGACCCTGCGGACGTGTGCAGCGGGGCCTTAGCCTTAATCGGTATACCATGCTCCTTTAATATAAATCGTAAATCTCTGAACAACCTTGGATCTCATACCTTCTGGTAGAACATTTGTTTGATAGGCTTTTAAGTGTGTGCCTCCCATTGTCCCCCCCACCCCCGACCTTTCCCAATTAATTTTACCCCATCATAACTTGCTTGTCTCTGTTCCCCCTCCTTTATTCACTGTTAAATACTGTTTTATATATAATAATAAAATAATTTTTGTCTTTTCTGATGAATGTTAGATGTAAATCTTTCAAGAAAATTAGTATTAAAAAAAAGTAGACACTTCACCTTCTTGTGAACTGTATCGTATGCCTCTTATCGCATATTTAGTAAGTGTCTAAGGAAAATGCTAAATTAACTTCATGTCACCTTTTTCTGCTACTCACAGGGGAAATTTCAAGAATGAGAGGTCCCCTTTGAGGCTGACACCCAGAGCCTTAGTCTGAGTCCTGTCACCAACCATCCATAATATGCACATATAATTTTAGTGGGCCATCACAGATACCCACAGTACCAGAGCTTGACCTGGGGTTATTTTCACCTGTCATCCTCATCTAAACATCGACTTGTTTTATATAGTTTGGTTTTATTTATAAGAAAAATAAGTTCTTTTAAAAATGGTCATTAACCCTTGGTGTCCCCGGTGATTAAAAATACAGTATATTTTAATGTTATGACAGCAGTCCAATAGGAAGCTGGGTGTTTCAGTGGCCATTTAAATCCACCAGTATGTATATCTGGACAAGGGGGTCCCTGGAGCTGAAAATGGCACGGTTCATCTCTGGGGGACAACGAAAGTTCCAATTTCTTCAAAACAAAAATGTAAGTGTGTGTGGGGAAGGAAAGGAGAAAAATAAAAAGGAAGGTTGCAAAAGCTAAAAAAAAGTCACGTACAGTTGGGTCCGGAAATAATTGGACACTGACACAATTTTCATAATTTTGGCTCTGTAGGCCACCACAATGGATTTGAAACAACCGAGATGCAATAGAAGTTCAGACTTTCAGCTTTCATTGAAGGGGTTGAACAAAAATATCATATGAAACGTTTAGTAATTGCAACCATTTTCATACACAATCTCCTTATTTCAGGAGCTCAAATGTAATTGGACAAATTAACACAATCACAAATAAAATGTTCATTTTTAATACTTTATCGAGAATCCTTTGCAGGCAATGACTGCTTGAAGTCTGGAACGCATGGACATCACCAAATGCTGTGTTTCCTCCTTTGTGATGCTTTGCCAGGCCTTTACTGCAGCTGTCTTCAGTTGTTGTTTGTTCATGGGTCTTTCTGCCTTAAGTTTTGTCTTCAGCAAGTGAAATGCATGCTCGATCGGGTTGAGATCAGGTGATTGACTCGGCCATTGCAGAATATTCCTCTTCTTTGCCTAAACTCCTGAGTTGCTTTCGCAGTATGTTTTGGGTCATTGTCCATCTGTAAAGTGAAGCGCCGTCCAATCAACTTCACCGAATTTGACTGAATCTGAGCAGACAATATATCCCTATACACTTCAGAATTCATCCGGCTGCTTCTGTCTTCTGTCACATCATCAATAAACACTAGAGACCCAGTGCCACTGTAAGCCATGCATGCCCATGCCATTACACTGCCTCCATCGTGTTTTACAGATGTGGTATGCTTCGGATCATGAGCCGTTCCAAGCCTTCTCCATATTTTTTTCTTCCCATCATTCTGGTACAGGTTGATCTTAGTTTCATCTGTCCAAATAATGCTGTTCCAGAACTGGGCTGGCTTTTTTAGATATTGTTTGGCAAAGTCTAATCTGGCCTTTCTATTCTTGAGGCTTATGAATGGTTTGCACCTTGTGGTGAACACTCTGTATTTGCTCTTGTGAAGTCTTCTCTTTATGGTAGACTTGGATAATGACATGCCTACCTCCTGGAGAGTGTTCTTCACTTGGCTGGATGTTGTGAAGGGGTTTTTCTTTACTATTGAAAGGATCCTACAATCATCCACCAATGTTGTCTTCCTTGGACATCCAGGCCTTTTTGTGTTGCAGAGCTCACCAATGCGTTTTTTTTCCTCAGAATGTACCAAACTGTTGATTTGGCCACTCCTAATGTTCCTGCTATCTCTCTGATGGATTTTTTTTTTTTTTTTTTTTTTTGCAGCCTAAGGATGCCCTGTTTCACTTGCATTGAGAGCTCCTTTGACCACATATTGTGGGTTCACAGCAACAGCTTCCAAATTTGAATGCCATATCTGGAATCAACTCAGATCTTTTACCTGCTTAATTGATGGTGAAATAATGAAGGAATAGCTCACACCTGTCCATGAAACAGCCTTTGAGTCAATTGTCCTATTATTTTTGGTCCCTTGAAAAAGAGGGGTCTACATATTAAAGAGATGTAATTCCTGAACCCTTCCTCCAATTTGGATGTGAATACCCTCAAATTAAAGCGGATAGACTGCACTTTAAGCCCATATTCATTATTTAACTGTAACTGGAATTTATTTTGGTACACAGCCGAAATAGCAAAACTTGTATCGGTGTCCAATTATTTCTGGACCTAAAAAACGGGCAAAAACCGTATGCAGTGGCTGCACTTTTTGTTCAGTGGAAAAGAAGCTTGGATTGGGGATAGTAAAGATCTAAAAGTAGGTGTGTTGGGCATAGCTACCGAGAGAAGTACTTCCTTGACTTGCTTCAACTTAAGAAATTACTCCGTTCTCTGCAGTTCTTGGTGACTTTCTATCAACCATGTTACAGTACTAGAAACGTAAACGTGCTCAATATGTTATAAAGTCTTCCACTTGTTCAGAAAAAGTGTTATCCCTGGTCATTTGAATGGGGCTAAAATCTTCCTGTACAAGTTGAAGACTGCTTCACAGACTATTGAATAGGGGCATTAGTTTTCCATTTCAAGTTAATTGGGGTCAGTAATGGCTGCCAGTAAGTAAATGTGGTCAAGTCTCCCCTCGACTTTACCTTACCTCCGCTGTGGCTGTGGTAGGTGCATGGTGCCGCTGGAGGTTGTGGAACAACCGCCGGGTGCAGGGAGGTTGTTGCAGGGGCGATCGGGTTCTGGAGATCCTTTGCGGCTCCCTTTGCAGGGTGCCGCCATGTTGTTGGTAGTCGCTGTGCGGAGCCTTTCCCTATAATGGCCGCCGCTATGGACGCTACTGCGTGTACGCAGGCTAAGATGGCCGCCGCGACACCCATGTGCCACTGGAGAACCAATGTGCATGCGCAGTGGAACCGGAGGTCATCTTAGCATGTGCAGTAGCATCCATAGCGGCGGCTATTATAGTAAAAGGCTCCACACAGGGATTACATGTCCCATTAGCCTTAGGGGGCTCGTACCATGTGGCCCACAGCAGTCCATAGGGCGCCTGGATTCCCTGCTCAGCAATTAGATACATTTAGCGTGCTTTGGACAGACTAGTCAGTCGGAGCTGGACCAATGAGAGGATAGTGTGTGTCTGTGGCCCCTGCACTAGGCCAGAGACCTACTTATATGCCCGACTCCCCTGTAAGCTTGTGGCTGCGACAGGGACACTGCCCCATTATTGATTATCAGGGATACAGCAAAGGACGCTGCGAATCAGATGCGGTCTGTGGTCTGGGAACAGACCACCAACGCATAAAGAGACTGTTAAGGTGGGACTCTCCAGTTGGATACCAACCCACGTGGAGGCAGACTCATCACTGATGGCGATGGCGTTGCACCGGACGGCCCCATGTCTTCCGTTGGCGCTACCAGGTATTGGAGCACTTGGCAGGTAAACCCAATCTACAAGTGCATCAACTTTAACACTATTGTGGGCAGTGCTGTCGCACACACTTGGGGTGGGAGTGCCAATTGGGGGCTGGACACTGGGACACTGGTGCTCCTGCACCCAAGTACTGTGGGAATACTGTGTGGCTATATCAATATACGTCTTGTAAGGTGTTGTTGCATATTATGTGTGTTCTGAGTCTGTGCCTAGTAAATACCGTTATACCATTCTCTGGTGTGTGTGTTACTGGGTATATTTTCTTGTGACGGGGTTATCCAGTACTACCAGGTACCAATGAATTCAGAAGACCAAGAGAAGATGGCATTTGTATGTCCCCTTGGCTTCTACTAATTCACCTGCATGCCCCAAGGCATTTGTGGTGCTCCAGCAACATTCCAACGTTTAATGGAGAAGACCATCGGCGACATGAATACACGGGAATGCTTAGTCTACCTGGTTGATATCATCCTCTTCGGCAAGACTCTGGAGGAACACAAAGAACGACTACTGAAAGTTTTGGATTGGCGGGCAGGAATGCTTGAAGCCGTGTCTGGACAAATGCCAGTTCTGCCGCACATCGGTGACCTACGTGGGACATAGTGTCCGTGGATGGAATAGCTACTGACCCCGCCAAAGTTGAAGCCGTGGTGAACTGGCCAAGAAACAGTCATGGAGCTATGTCTCTTCCTAGGATTTTGCGGATACTATCGCCGCTTCATGGAGGGATATTCAATCAAAGCAAAGGTCCTCAACAACCTTCTCAAGATATACCCCAAGGAGACAGGGCGGAAGCCCACCTCCGCGCGACTGCCGTTTGACGACAAGTGGACAGCCGTCTGTGAAAAGGTGTCATTCGGCCTGAAGAAAAGCTGAACGGTGGCGCCCGTTCTCTCTTACGCTGATCCTGAGCAGCCCTATATCCTTAATTTGGATGCGAGCTTCAACGGAAGTACCCGGCTGGAAGTACCCGGTACCTTCAACCAGTTGCATACGTCAGCCGCAGTTTGACCCCCAGCGAGCAGAATTATCCCATCCAGAAGTTGGAATTCCTCACTCAAGTGGGCAATTATGGACAAACTCCATGACTATCTGTATGGAGTCACCTTCGATGTTCGTTCGGACAACAATTAGTTGACATACATATTGACATCAGCAGAACTGGATGCCACCGGCCACAGAGGGCTGACGACTCTCGAACTACCATTTTACGTAGCAGTACAAACCAGGGCCCCTGAACATCAGAGCCGATGCTCTATCCAGAAGACCGGGACTGAGTCCCACACCGGACGAGGACCTCTGGGAAGAAATTCCTGGACCAGGGATGTGGGCTATGTGTTTAACCGCAGGCATCGTGGAAGACAGAGTGGCCTTCTCAGAACTAAGGGTCACAGACTCCCTGGGATGCCAATCCAAGGCTATCTTTACCGCCTATTGCCATCCAGAGGGAATGAATATCACTCCAGACAGGATCATCGCCTGGAAGGATCTGGTGCAGTATCAGATACAGGATCCAGTGGCCGGACCTATCTGCCAGGCCGTCCAGCAAAACAAGCCTTCATTGATAAAACGTGCTCCCAGCAACACGGTCGCTATACTAATGAGGGAAATAGACACATTCGAAATGGACAAGGGTCTACTCTATCGGGCGGCTCAATACCATAACCACCAGATAGAAAGCAGCTAGTTCTACCAACGAACCTCCAGCATGTGGTCCATCGATTGCTACACAATGACAATGAGCATCTTGGAGTGGATAAGACCTTCGGCTTAATATGGGACTGATTCTTCTGGCCACGGATGAGAGTCAGTAGAACACCATTGCCGTCGATGCTCCTGGTGTATCCAATGAATGACACTCTCTACCAGAGTCGCTCCAATGGCTCATCTGAAGAGATCGGGTCCCCTGGACCTCGAATGCATGGACTTTGTGTATTGAACCAGATGCCTGAGGCATCGGCAACGTACTAGTGATCATAGACCACTACACCCGGTACGCCCATGCTTTTCCAACCAAAAACCAGAAGGCTATTACGGTGGCCAAGATATTATGGGAGAGGTACTTCGTACATTATGGACTACCCAATCGCCTACAACGGATCAAGGCCGGGACTTTGCAAGTATCCTCATCCTGGAGTTGCTGAAACTGCTAAACGTTACTAAGTCCTGTACGACCCCTTAACATCCAGAGGGAGATGATCTGCCGGAGATGTTCAACCAGACCCTCCTTGACATGCTCGGCACCCTAAAGGGTTCTCAGAAGAATGAGTGGAGTAAGCACGTGGAGTCCTTGGTGCACGCCTATAACTACACCCGCCACGAATCTGCGGGATTCACTCCATATTTTCTAATGTTCGGGCGAGAAGCACGGCTTCCTGTAGATATAAGTCTGATGGTATCTACCAATGGGGTACCCAACAGGACACATTTCAAATATGCACAGCTGCTCCAAGAAAGCCTGCAACGAGCATACCAGTTAGCAGAGATGGCATCAGCTCAGCTAAATGCCGGTGATAAAAGGCGCTACGACCATAAGGTCTGCCATCGGAAAATTCGTCCTGCAGACGGCGTTCTCCTCCGCAACATCTTGATCCGCGGCAAACACAAATTGGCCGACCACTGGCGTGGCGGGGTATTTGAGGTCGAATCGCAGATGCCGGGCCTCCCGGGCTACCGCATAAAAGACGCGCGGATGGCAGGTAAAGGTCTGGCACCTTAACCATCTCCTGCATATCCCACAAGTAGGGGATGATAAGCCAGAGATAGAGGCTACACCATTGGCTGGTGAGCAGGAAGGATCTGAGGCGACTGCAGAAACCTTAACTGAAACAGTCGACGGTCCGATGGAAGGACCCTCTGGTAGGACAGGACAAAGTCAAGAGGCACCTCCCGAAGGAGCACTGGGTAATGGGCCCAGACTGCCTACACCTACTCCGGTGGCTCCAATGAGCCCTCCTCTGGACCCCAAAAGTCCTTGCTTTGTACCTATCAGAGACATTTCAGAGACTGTAGTACCCCCAATGAGAGAGACTGAACCTCAAGTGTACGATTATTACTCCACTGAGGGAGTTGCCGAGGAAGAGCTTCGCAGAAGCCAAATAGTGAGGTACCCTCCCAACTGGGTAACCTTTGATTCGTTAGGGACACCCAACTATGAGGCTCAGAAGTGGTCTCATAGCAAAATTAAATCTGTCATTGTAATTGTCACAGAAATGTATAACTTGATGTAGAGTCATGACAATGTGCTAAGTTGAGCCCTCACCTTGATAAAGGCAGTGTTTCTGCCGAAACGTTGGATCTTTTGGTGGCACATTAAATACCTTCTGCATAAGAAAGACCATGTGCCTGCTTCCATTTTCTACACTGTATTCCTTTGGGATGTCTGGACCTCCCTGGACCCAGTGCACCGGCAGATAAGTACCCCCTCCAGCACCATACTGCAGTGTGCATGTACTTCTCTCTATGAATGTGCCAAGTTGTACATAATGCAATGCATTTTTTTAAATCATTTTATTTAATAAGTTTTATAAACCTACAGATTTCTAGTATATCAGTGTATATATTGATAATGTATATACAAAAAATTATTGTATAAAATATATTAAACAGAAAAAAAATGCAATGCATTTTTATTATATAACTTGTGGTTATGTGTGCTATGTTCCCAAGCGGGGATGTTGGTCTTTTCACCAAGAGGAGAATGTGGCCAGGTCTCGCTGTGGCGGGGAAAGGGTTAACCAGGCTTATAATAAAGGTCAAGCCCACTTGGTTAAACCTGACCCTTGTGTTAGGGTCTTAGATTGTCAGCTCTGGGACCCAGATGTCAAAAATGTATTACTGCAACTGTATACTGATTTTGCGACATTAAAGAATTATGTGATTTTTGCCTTTATTGGGATGCTGGGACCGGGAGATTTTCAGGAGGTAAGTTTCAGGGTGGGTTTGCCGGAGAAAGTTGTTACAGATTTTGGCTAGCTATCGGGGTTCCCAAGTTTCGAGTTACCCCAGAAATGTATCTGGGAATAAAGTGAGATTCTCGGATACATGGAAACCCAGTGCTCTAGGCAGACCCCCATCCTAAAAACTTTATTGCGACTCACCCCTAGGACGTCCTGCTTCAGCATAATCCAGGAAAAGGTCAAATGAGGCACAGGTTTCCCTAGTATAAGGGAGGAAGACCAAGTAATGCCCAGGTACTCTGAATCCAGGATAGTGGTTCAGGGGGGAAATCATATCATGTGTTAAATGTATGAATTATGGTAGCTCCCGCTCAGGATAAAGCTGAGAGTTTATTGGGGGGTAAGGAAAATGTTTAATTCATGTTAGAATAAAACTATGTAAGCTAGGTTTTAAAGTATAGCAGGGATGGGCTCGTAAGTATAGCAACAGTTAAGGTTTTCACTCTCTCTGTCACCCCAACAGACTTAGTGCATGTTAATACAGAATTGTAGAAAAGTATAGGTTATTGAAACCAGTATATTTTTAAGCAGCAGTGTTTTAAGATATGGTTAACCTTTAGGCTGAATCCCCGCTGGCGCTGAGCGAGCCGCGCTTGGCACGGTTACTTGCATATATATACACACACGTTCCCGCGGGCACACACGCTCGGCACTTTTGTAAATACATTTTTTTAACTTTCCCTCTTGCTCAGATAGCCCGCAATTGCGCCCCCCTGTCCTTCCCCCTGCGCGCGCAAGTTGCAGGACACCCGGCGCTCATGCTCTAAGTATGAGCGCATTCAACGCCAGCGGGGACTTGGCCTTATGCATTAAATTAGACAGGATATTTAGTGTGCAAAGACCCACTGGGGGCTGAGGGCTAATCGTTCAAAGGGACATTGGTCCTAGAAGTGTGAACCATTTGTTAGCCTTCCTGGCGAAGTGAAACACCAATATTCGCAGCTTCAAAGAGTCAATTCAAACGCAAGGAACTAGGTGTGAATCATTTGTTAGCCCTTCCGTGCTAATTGAGGCCCGTATCCTCAGATCAAAGAAGCCACGTGGCCAAGGCCAGACTTAGTGGTATTTGAGCCAGGGTGGGCGGGGGGGGGGGGGTTGAATAGTGAGTGGGCAAAATGGTGGTTCGGGCACATGTTCTCTCACTACTCTGAAGCCAGTGACAGGTGGGGGAAGATGACATTTTTGTTGCGCATGCTCAGTTGCGATACTGAGGCTTTGTGCCAGTTGTTGGAGGACTGGAAGAACCTGACGATAGGTGGAGAAATTGGTTCCCACGCCAGAGATTGGCTGTACATTATGGAAATAGGATATTTGGAGTTTTTAAAAGTTGGTGCAGTCAGTCAGAAAGTTAGTTCCATCTAAGAGTTCCATTCGTTCTATCATGTAAAGAGATTCATCAGTTCCATCTTGTGTGACTCACCTGAGATTCAGTCCCATTTGAGAAGTTCCAGCTCTGAGTAAATTGTCTAAATTTCTGAGGATAAGTGACCAGATTCCAACAGCTACGGGAAGGAAAAGTGGCCGGGATTATTTTGCTGTGTGTTTGCAACTAAGAAAGATTAGTTTTGTTATCCCAGTTTCCAAAGTAAGTGTGTCTTTTTCCTGTAATTTGTGTAACCTAGTTGTGTACGTTCATTATGTGAATAAATCGCAATTTATTTTATCTTGCTGCTTTCTCAATCAATGATCCCGGTAATTAAGAGGTTAAAAGCTTGGTCTACCGTGACACTCGCTTCTGGGCTTTCCGCTGCGGCTGTGGTTGGTGCAGGGTGCCGCTGGAGGTTGCGGAACAACCGCTGTAGACAGTGAGGGTGCAGGGAGGTTGTGGCAGGGTCGACCGGGTTGCCAGAGATCTGTGGCGGCTGCCTTTGCAGGGTGCCGCCATGTTGTTGGTAGTTGTGCATGCGCATTGGTTCTCGCGCATGCGCAGTGGCACCTGAGGTCGCGACGGCCATCTTCGAAAGCCAGCGCATGCGCGCTAGCATCCGCAGCAGCAGCCATTATATTGAAAGGCTCCGCGCAGGGACTACATATCGCATGAGCCCCAGGGGGCTGGTACCATGTGTACCCACAGCAACCAATAGGGCGCATGGATTCCCTGCTCAGCAATTAGATACATTTGGCGCGCTTTGGACAGGCTAGTCAGTCGGAGCTGGGACAAGGAGAGGGTTGTGTGTGTGTGTAGGGTTTCTGTGGCCCCTGCACTAGGCCAGAGACCCCCTTATAGGCTCCTATACTAGGCCTTGACTCCCCTGCAAGCTTGTGGCTGCTACAGGGAAAGGCCCTTAGACAGGGACACTGCCCCATTATTGATTAAGTGTTGGTGACACAGCAAAGGAAGCTGCGCAGCAGATGCGGCCTGTGGTCTGGGACCAGACCACCAACGCATAAAGAGACTGTTAAGTTGGGACTCTCCAGCTGGATACCACCCCACGTGGAGGCAGAATCATCGCTGACGGCAGCGGCGTGGGACCAGATGGCCCGTTGTCTTCCGTTGGCGCTACCGGGTGTTGGAGCACCCGGCAGGTATACCCAATCTACAAGTGCACCAACTTTAATACTATTGTGGGCAGCGCCGTCACACACACTTGGGATGGTAGTGCCTATGGTGGGCTGTACACTGGGACACTTGTGCCCCTGCACCCAAGTACAGTGGGAATACTGTGTGGGTATAGCAATATACATCTTGTAAGGTGTTTGTTGCATATTATATGTGTTCTGAGTCTGTGCCTAGTAAATACTGTTATACTCTGTGACGGGGTTATCCAGAATAGCTAGGATCACTCATAGGTGGAGGCGCTGTCATCAGACGGATCAGGTACACCCCAGGCTCCCAGCAGTGGAGGTTCAGGACTCCTGTGAGCCACAGGTAAAGCACCACACACTCCGTAGCCACCACGTCTCCCATAGGGTGGGGGAAACTGCGCTACATAAATAAAATAAAACACTTTTTTTGGAGTATAACACTGTATTTTTTTAAACTTGTCAATAAAATGTAGAACTAGAAAATATTGTATACTGTTTGACAACATAAATATTTTAAAACCTGTGGGATGTTTTCCAGATCGTTGCTCAGTTGAAGCCAAGCTGGGCTGCAGGTGTATTTCACTTCAGTAATCTTTCAAAGACCTCAAGCTTGGCTCGTGGGTTTATACTCTGCAGTATCATGTGAGCAAGACGTTTGTGTTACTGTGGGTATATATTACACTAATTGCTTTACCCTTTTTTTGTTATTACAGCAACTAATGTATCAAACCTACAATAACTGTCAATGGTCCAAGTGTCAAAAAGTTTACGGTTGAATGAACTTTCAAAGTCAAAAGCTCTCACGTTGTTTCTTATGTAGATGCCAGAAGAGGAAGCCTTCTGTGTCTTTGTTAAATTAATGCAAGACTACAGACTTCGTGAACTGTTTAAACCAAGCATGGCAGAGCTAGGCCTGTGTATGTATCAGTTTGAATGCATGATCCAGGTAAGAAATGTACACACACAACTATCCCTTTGTGTGATTCCTGTTTGTTTAAACTTGTATTGAAATAGTTACATCAAACTAAATTAACAGGAACAGCCTTGATAATTTATAAATGGTACACAACTTTTAACATGACTTTAATAACTTTTAAGAAAATAACGTATCCTTCAAAGAATGTATAAAAAAGTAACTTTTAGTATGTATATATATATATTATATATCAACACAAACAATATTAGGGAATTATAGAAAAGCAATGGCCTTAACATTTTAAATCTGTTATGTCACTTTGAAGTTGTGTACTTGAATACTCTATTAAATAACATGCCGGATTCAGAAAATTAGTACTGAATAGGAACTTTGTTGCCAAATAATGTATTCGTTTATGAATCATGTAGTTATCACAAAAGGGTTCTACTTTCTACTTACTCTTATTTTAAAAAATAAATATTTTTTTTAGTGTTTTATATCTTGTATCAAAATGTATTATATTTATATAAATATATATATAAATATCTTTCCAGGAGCAGCTGCCAGAACTGTTTGTGCACTTTCAGGCTCAGAGTTTTCACACTTCTATGTATGCATCATCTTGGTTCCTGACTATATTTCTTACAAGTTTTCCATTGCCAATTGCCACAAGAATATTTGATATCTTTATGTCCGAGGTGAGAAACTATGAATTTTTAACATGAGGTATTGATAATGTTATACCATCCAACTTCTTAGTTGGGACAAATTGAGCCAGTCATGGTTTAAATTTAATCGAACTGATTTCTTAACTATAAAATAAATTTCAGTGGGATTTGGGGATACAATAGAATACATTTCAGATATTAATAGCATTAAAATATGCTAAACTGTTGGCCAAGTTACCATTATTTTTTGTCTACTTGTGTATATCGGTATTTGTGAGGTTATTTTCTTGCTAATTCCTAGGGTTTGGAGATAGTGTTTCGGGCTGGACTCTCAGTTCTTCAGATGAATCAGACTGAGCTAATGCAACTGGATATGGAAGGGATGTTACAGGTATGCAATACCAGTATAGGATTAAGTGATATGTTGATGTACCCTCAGTACAATGGTTACATAACGCTAACAATGTTTGTTACAGAATTGGAGCCATGGTATTCTCTGGAGCTTAACATTGACATTTTCAGTTCTGAGGCCCCCTTGATTCCAGAGACGCTTACCAGTTACATTACTGACATTTAGTTTTGGGGTTTGAAAGGGGATTTAAGTTGTCGTCCAAAAGGTTGCTGTAACTGTTGATTTTGCGGCTTCTTATTGGCCTGAGATTTGGCAGCCATTTTGTTTCCCCTAGAGGGAGATTTATACCCGGTAACTTCACTGCTAAGTATCTCGGGAACCAGGGTCCCCAGAAAAAAAAGTCGGTTCCCATCCTGTAAAAAATAAAATAAACTTATTAGTGGTGTTGCTACTTTAGCAACCTATAAAAAATGGGATTTTTTTACGATCTGACCCTTCTTATTTTGCATACACAGATTAATCACACTGCAGACCTTTTACCGCTGTTCTCCGTGTGTGACGGTTTAGTGTCTCTAGATTTATTTTCATTGCCTCTCAGCACTTTCAGAAAGTTATTCCACATCAGTTTGATGGGGGTCCAGACAAATTAATTCAAGTATCTTATCAAGTCAAGTACAATGCGAAGAAGATGAAAAAGTAAGTACTGAAAAAATATGTTCAGATACGTTTCTATATTTGCACACACAGTCCCAGCAAGCTCAAACGCCCACACCCACCTAATCTTGACTATATGTAATGTCACATAGAGTGCCACTGGGCTGTGGCAAGTGAATATAGCAAACGACAGGGGGTGCCCAGGGCTACATCCAAATGACAAAACATACATGGTGTGAGGCTTCTATAACTCACTTATTGGGATTCAGATGCGTGGTGTGACGCATCACCATGGCAACACGGCATCCAATGACGCTGCGGGGTCACAACGTGATGTCACATGTCCCCGCGGCGTCATTTGATGCAGGAAAACAATGTAAGGGGGGAGCAAGCAGGGGGGCGCAGCTCCAATAGTTTGTGCACCCCTGTATTAGTACATGCACAGGTCACAATACTGTAGGCATTCGTTCCACTGACTTATTACATAGTTATCAACTCACCCTGAATGTCGTGGAGATGTTGAAAGCTTATGCACAGTTATTTATCCTCCAGCAAGTGCTAAAAGGACAGAAGGGAAGTCACTGAGTGAACACAGTGAGACGTGCTAGAAGGACAGATATGGGAAAGTGATACAAAGAACATTGTGTTGTAATTTTGATATATAAAGTACCAGAACATTGTATTACGTTATTGGTACATCTGGTTAGGAACATAGAATATATTTGAAAGTGATGCACTTTATTCCCTTCATCTATCCTCCGTTTATCCTCTTCGCACTGACACTTTGATAACTCGGCACGCTCTCTTTGAAAATGGTCCCTTTCACCCCTTATTAATCCATGATTATTGTTGCGACTCATGATGCATCTTGCAAATTAAAGCCTTCAGATTGTACATTGAAAATACATGTTATAAATCAACTCTATGCCTGTGGAGCCTGAAGATGGAGTCATAAGTGATGCTGTATATCGGGGCTCTTAAACTGGCGGCTAAATGTGACCTCAACGGCTTATTATGTGGTCCTTGGGCTCTTTTTTCTTCCTGCTACAGTAATTGTATTCTTGTTGCCAATTAGTAATTTTTCACACAAACTAACTTGTAAGTTAAGTAATGTAAATATTTATGGTACAGATGTTTTAATGCTTGCTAAATGTTAAAATATAATTGTCACGTCATTAAATGTATCAAAAATTACATTACAATAAAATTGTGGCCCTTCTACTGCTAAGTGTTTTTGGATTTGGAGAACTAGTTTATGAACCCTACTGTATAACATGTTATGACATTAATTGTTTTATCTTGTGTATAAAGTCATTTTTCTGAAGCCAGGGTCATGTGTGAATAGCCCCAGATAAATTTAACTCAGCCCTCTTTCCAAAGCACACCAAGTCCTGTTATATTTCCTTCACTTTATTAGAAAAGCAGTAGTAAATACAGGCTCTTGTGGATGTAATGTTGTGTTGGGAAAGTGCTTCTTTGTGGATGCTTTGTAGTTAAGGGCAGGTAAAAAGTATAAGACCTTGCCGGGTGGAGTAAACCTAGAAGGGTACTCACTATGCCAGTGTCAGGAAGTAAAATAAAGTGGGTACTGCTTGTGACACAGGAATAGGGTAAGGCTAAACAAACTGTCAGCAGGGACAGGGGGGAGGGCAGAATAGCCCATTCACTTGGAGGACTGGAGATGTTGCCAGAGCAACCTGGGGTGTGACAGACTGGAGGGAGAAAGGCAACAAATGTATCCATTCCATCTGCACTAGGAGGGAAGCTGCAGGGAAAGCTGACATCCAAATACAGCTAGCAGGCAGAGCTGGAAAGGGGGGTGGGGGGTGAAACAGAGGAGGCAGAAATGGATATTTCTGTTCCAGGACAGTCATCATGATTTTTCTTTTGCGCAGGTTAGAGAAGGAGTACACTACAATAAAAACAAAGGAAATGGAAGAGCAAGTTGAAATCAAAGTAAGTCACACATTTCAATTGACTTTGCTGTGCAGTTAACATTTGCGTTAAAGTTGGCCAACTGCCAGTATTTTTCATTGTAAGTTTTAGTTACAGATGGCATGAGAACACACTTAAAACAAGGCAAGGAGAACTATTCGGCCTACCTTATAGGTGTGTTGTGATTTGGATGACACTAGATTTTTTAAAGTCTTGCTCTTTGGGTGTTTGTTTATAATCCTAAAGATAAGCAATACTCTTATTTTTATCAATACTTCTAATTCCATCTTGACCGGGACAGATTTGGAAAAATTGCATTGTTTTGACAGGGGGTCTTGCCGACAGACATTTAATGAGTCGTCAATATTTCTGTCCAAGCAGTGACCTTTCTCAAGATTGTATGTGTCGTGATAAGTATCTCTGCATACTGTACACTGTACAATATTGGGAAAAAAGAGCTTGAAATGTTTTGACAGCCTCACTAACTTATTTGGGTTCTCCTTTCACTAAGATATAGACAGTTGACTGGGTAAAATGTGCCCACTGTCCACAATTCTTAATGTTTCCGCATGCTCATTTTTATGTGGCGATTGTTAAAACAGTCCGCACACATCTTTATTATATTGGAGGGGCGGGCAATACTCTATGTATGCAAAGCGTTGGTCTCCAGAGCGGAACCACATTAATTTCGGCTCCAGGGACCCCCTTGTTACTGAGATACTTACCAGGGAAGGTGCCGTCGGTACTTCCCTCACCAGGGCAAACAAAATGAAAGTTAAACCCTTTTGTGCCCCTTGATGTAGCTACCACGTTATGGGGCCTGGCACTCCAGAGGCCCCATGACGTAATGGCCAAGTCGTATGCTGTTTGCTCGTTGTCTTGGGGAGATCGTGTTCTGCGTTCCTGGACAATGGAAGAGGAAGAACCTCGTGTTCCATAAACCGGTGACAACATGATCACAAAGTGCCAGAGATGCCGTGGCACTCTGGTGTACTTCCAGCACCTTCTCCGGTAAATATCTTGGGACGCAGGGGGCCCTGGAGCTGAAATTAACATGGTTTAGCTCCGGTAACCCACTGCTCCGGTAACCCACTGACAATAAAAAAGAAACTGGGGTAGCATAGGGAGCTGCTCCTTTTTAAAAAGCGTAGGCAACGTAAAGAAGGAATAAACTTGAGCAAACTAATTAAATTTTTTGTTTTTGTCCAGAGATTGCGCACAGAAAACAGACTTTTGAAACAGCGGATTGAAACGTTAGAAAAAGTAAGTTTCTTAAAACTAGTGTAACGGGTTTTCTGGACTGGCCTGACCCACCCAATCTCATATTGGCCCCTGTGGTCTAACCAGTCCCCATTACAGTGTGATGTCTGGTGGTGCACCTGTTGGCAACAGGACTCCTGAGTCTCCCGCATGATGGTGTGTGGGGATTTGCCAACCCAGACAGGCAGCTGAGGTAGTGTGCTTGAGTCCTACCTATATCCAGTGCAGCGCCTCCACCTCATCAGGATCCCGGCGTCCGCTTGGGGATGATTCTGATGAGGAACTCCTCTGTGGTGCAGCCCCCTGTGTAATCACTCCACACTTACACACGAGGGTATCTTTTATCAGAGTCATCTTTATTAGTACGGTGGGCCAGCTGCCCTCCACAATGGATGTAATTAGCCCTCCATTGTTCACCTTACTTCCCTTTGAAAGGTATTGTCCTCCTAATGTAAGGATTCCCTATCCCCGAAGGGATACTTCACCTGTGCCAGGTCCCTGGTCACAGTCTCATTAGCCCTTTAGTGTACTGACTCTGAACTTCCTCTTCACTAACCGAACAGCTTCTGAACTCTTATCCCCAGAAGACTAACTTTTGATCAGTGCTGTGCCTTATGTATCCTCTGGGGGCTGACACAACTCTGACATCACCAACCAGGGAGTCAGAGCCTGTGACCACTCCCATCCATACATAGGGCACCTCACCAGGGTGTGAGGGCAAACCTCCATAATTACTGCTGGCATGCCGAAACTTACCAGCCTTTACTGTCAGCAGGAGAGATGACTGCAGCCATTTTACAGCATGGTTACATTCTCCCCCTGGTGAATCCCACCAACCCGGCTGGGACCTAAATTTGCAGTACCTTTCGTCAGGAAGCACTGTAAAATGGAACATACATTATTATTAGAACATCATCTGTTTATAACATAACAATTCACATCGCGCCAAGCACGCCCTGACCAGCAGCCACGAGCCCGCGTAATGCTACTCAGTACCTCCTAATAGTAGTGCCGTGGATCAGGTTTCTTTACCTCCCAACCCCCCATGTCCAGAACAGTTACATGGTAGCTACGCGGCAACCCCCTCTCAGGCCTGTATACTACTTTGTGTTTGTACACACTTCGCCCGATACTCCATACCTTTATCAGGTGCTCGATCCTTTCCTCTGCCTTACTACCAGTAATGGCACCCCCCTTGTTGACCATGTACTCCTCTATGGTCTCCCTTAACCACTGGTCCCTGTTGTCCTCAATCTCCTGCATGAGGGGTTCAGGAACGTACGGGTACTCCAACCCATGGGAGTACTTGTATTTTGCAATTATCGCCCTTTCAGCCCTACTACTCCTAGTTAGGTTGGCGTTCCCTGCTCTCCCTGGTAATACCCAGGACAGGAGCTCATCTGGGTCTACGGGGTCGGACAATATGTCAGGGCCCATGGGTTCTATTTCATTTCTGCCTATCATGAAACACCTGAATTGCATCTCCTTTTTCCTTTCTGTGGCCGTGAACTCCCCTTTAGCCCACCAATAATCTACGATGTCATCCTTCTCTAATAAGAACTGCGTGCGGTCCATCCATCCTACGTACCCTTCAAATAAGGGCGCCCACCAACGGGTCTCCCTAGGCTTCTCAGCCCACTCTTGAGAGTCTCCCTCTTCTGTACCTCCCCAGGAGCATACCCCAGAGGTCCCTGCAGAACGGGGCCTGGACCATTTCTCATGTTTTGGGGCCTCCCCAGCAGGTATATCCGCCTCTTCAGGCACCCACCGGAACTTGGATACCTGTCCCAATTGTCCTCCTCCCCGGAATCAAAACTGCTCAGTCTTTCCCCAGTCTGGTTCTCACCAACCCCCAAAGATCCTTCCGACACCCCCAAACTGGATGATGATCCCCGGGAACAGGTGACTGGGACAGGGGCATTATCTAGGGCGTGGGGTTGGGCGTAGGGATAGGCAGTCGGCAGCCGCGGGGTTCCGACCCGTTCGCCTTGGTTAGATTGTCCCGTACCACTGGACAATGGTATCGCCGACTGCGTCTCACCCTTCTCCGGTCTCCGCTTACTCCGGTTCTTCTTAGTTGATCGGGAACCACCACCCGATCGCTGAGGCGCGTGTCCTCTACTTCCGCTGGTTCCGCCACCTCCGCCGGAAACGCCGTCATCACTGGAGTCGGAAGCGCCGCCATCTTGGGATGGACCCCCATGCGGGATCTCTTCCTCCACGATTAGGTCCGGAAGTCCCTCTGCGTCCACGTGCGCCGTCCTGGCCTGGCGCGGCCTCTCTTCCTCTAGCGGTGGTATCGGAGCCTGGCAAGGACAAGGGCTATCCTTACCAGTCCGCAGGTTGGGCGTGGATCGCCCGTTGCCACTGGACCCGCCGGTCCCGAGAACAGATGGGCTCCGCCTCTCCGGTTTCGGCTCCACCGGGGACACCCGGCTCCTTCCGCTGTCACTTCCGGTAAGTGGCCTTTTCATCCCATTGCCTCCACCGGACACCGCCACCGGCCAGACCAAGGTACTAGTTGGTTCTTTGGGTCCCTCGTCCGAGGGATCCGCACTTAGGGTACTTGGGGTCGCCAAGCGCAGCGACCGCCTTCTTTTCTCTCTGTCGGTTGCCGGACCGACCACGTCACATTCCTCGGGATCCGCACCCTTGGTCCATAGTGCACCGGGGGACTCGGCGGACAGCCTAGCCATATTCCCCCCTGGGTCATTGTTCTGAATGGGCACGAAGGTGGGCATGGGCCACAGATACTGTGTGCCACACTGGGGACAGCGCGCCGCTGTGCCCATGGTGCGCCGGGCAGTCTGCATTGCAGGCAGAGGCCCACTACTGTCTCTGCGCCCCCTACACGGATCACTAGTACCCCTCCGGGTATTGCGTAGGGCTGAGTCGAAACCATCCGGTTCACATCTGGGGAGCAGGCCATGGTCTTGGTTGGGAGCCACTCGTAACACTGGTCTGTCCTGGAAGCTGGTTCCGCGTGAGTGACCAACAGGGGTTGAATGGTCAGCCACTCCTTCGTTTAGCTCCGCCCTCATCTGACACAATTGGAATCCGCCCCCAGTGGTAGCGATTATGGGCGGGTCCCACAATGGGATAGGATGTCCTCTAATTGAGGCCGCACCTCTTTCAGTCCTAGAGGGCGCGACCACAGCTTTCGCGCGCTATTCCCCAACAGAGTGGGGTTCCTCTTTTGCCGCCAACTCCAATCGCTTCCTTTCAGCTGCTTTGCGTGCAAAGTATCCTTCTTTCTTGCACACAATTTCAGCTGCCGGAACTACTTCTGGTAATGGGGCCGTCAGCACACCAGCTCCTGGGCCCGCGGAATTCATACCCACGGGGCATAGCTGGAAACCACTCCCCCTGGTTGATATTATGGGAGGGTCCCACAGACTAAGTGGTTGACTCAGCACGGGGGCTGAGTGAGTTACTGTCCATGAAGGCGCGGCCGCAGCTTTCGCGCCATACCCCCCATGCGGGCGGGGCTCTCCTGTTGGCGCCACTTCTGGCCAATTCTTGGGAACTTGTGCATCTGCAGAATAGTCTGCCATCGGCCCACGCGGTCTCCCAGGGAAGCGGGAGCCGCCATTTTGTAAGTCCTTTCCATCAGCCACAATTGCAATGTCCTCAACACAGTCCTCTAGGGTGGCACCTCGTTGTCCTAGGCAGGACCAAAACGGTGCGGCCACAGCTTTCGCTCCACTCCAGAGCAGGCTTGTAAAAGACATGTCAGCAACAGCTTGCTCTTCAGTGGGGCGCACGCCACGTGTGCTTTCCCCATCAACCTCCGGTCGCCATTTTGGACTATCCGCACCGCGCGTATCCTCCATTCTTGCGGTCGACATTCTCTCGTAGCAGTTATCGTACATGGGGCTCCTCTCTGCGGGGCAGCCACCACACCGGTACAATAAAGATTTCTCTGATGCACCACCATATGTACCTAATGTAGGCTGGACTCGTGTTGCACTACCTCAGGCTAGGCTCACTCTCTCAGTGTCTGCTGTATCTCCTTCCTCCCAGTCTGTGCTCCCTACGGGGAGGTCTGGAATGGGCTAGAGTACTCTGGGGCTTCCATGCAGTACTGGGGCGTCTACCTGTCTTGGTTAGCCTAGCGCAGACCTTCTCCAGGATTCCTGACCACGTTAACAGGCTATCCCTTCTGGCATCCTACCAACTAGCACTACCTCAAGATGACTAGGACAGCTATAGCCCGGCTCCAAACCCCCAACTCCTTTCAGGCCCCTAGGTCGACCCTGCAAACTGACAATACGCCATCAGCCCCCTGACTACCCCTAGGTCCGTCCCAACGCAGCACAGAGTGGCAGCAGACACTTCTCCCTGTTTCCCAGTGTGCCTAGCAAAAGCCTGTCCTGTTGACAGGTCTACTTTCTCTCAGCAGCGCCTCCAATTGTAACGGGTTTTCTGGACTGGCCTGACCCACCCAATCTCATATTGGCCCCTGTGGTCTAACCAGTCCCCATTACAGTGTGATGTCTGGTGGTGCACCTGTTGGCAACAGGACTCCTGAGTCTCCCGCATGATGGTGTGTGGGGATTTGCCAACCCAGACATGCAGCCGAGGTAGTGTGCTTGAGTCCTACCTATATCCAGTGCAGCGCCTCCACCTCATCAGGATCCCGGCGTCCGCTTGGGGATGATTCTAATGAGGAACTCCTCTGTGGGGCAGCCCCCTGTGTAATCACTCCACACTTACACACGAGGGTATCTTTTATCAGAGTCATCTTTATTAGTACGGTGGGCCAGCTGCCCTCCACAATGGATGTAATTAGCCCTCCATTGTTCACCGTACTTCCCTTTGAAAGGTATTGTCCTCCTAATGTAGGGATTCCCTATCCCCGAAGGGATACTTCACCTGTGCCAGGTCCCTGGTCACAGTCTCATTAGCCCTTTAGTGTACTGACTCTGAACTTCCTCTTCACTAACCGAACAGCTTCTGAACTCTTATCCCCAGAAGACTAACTTTTGATCAGTGCTGTGCCTTATGTATCCTCTGGGGGCTGACACAACTCTGACATCACCAACCAGGGAGTCAGAGCCTGTGACCACTCCCATCCATACATAGGGCACCTCACCAGGGTGTGAGGGCAAACCTCCATAATTACTGCTGGCATGCCCATAACTTACCAGGCCTTACTGTCAGCAGGAGAGATGACTGCAGCCATTTTACAGCATGGTTACATTATCATACAATAAATGTGGGTTGTTCTTAAATGGAACATAAAGATAAAACAGACTGAATAAAGAGTCATGCAGAAACGTATTTAAGAAATGCAGATATTTAGACCCAATAAAACCACAATTACTGTGTAATGAATTTCAGGCCTCTTTTATTAAAGATGTCCCTTGTCTCAAAAGTTTTAAATCCTTTGCTGTCATTGGCCTGTTGCCAACCATGAAGGGGTTAATCTACATAGTTACATTGTAGAGGAGGTTGAAAAAAGACATACGTCCATCAAGTTGAACCTATGCTACATTTAGACGACACATAGTTTATCCTATATTTGTACTTGCAGTATACTGATCTAGAAGAAGGCAAAAAAAATAAAACCAGTGACACATTAATGATATCTCATAAGAGTAAAAATTAATTATCTCCTGACTCCAAATATTGGCAATTCGATTACTCTCTGGATCAACATCCTTCCCATGTTTAATTATTTGGTATATCCCAGTATACCTTTACTTTCTATAAAAATGTCCAATTTTGTTTTGAAGATATTCATTGTATCTGCCATCATAGTCTCCATGGGTAATGAATTACACATTTTAACTACCCTTAGTGTAAAGAACCCTTTCCATTGTTGCTGGTGAAATCTCCGTTCTACTTGCCCCTGCCAATGTGAAGGGTGTCCTCGTCAGCATACTGCAGGTCCATGTCCTCCGTTGCTAGAAAACATACATAATAAATACAATCTAAAGACTCCTAGCCCCTTATTCACCGTAGCGGTTAATAACCGCTATAGTAATTAAGGGGTTTAACCACCCTGCCCCGCTACACACCCGGGAGGCCTAACAACCCACCTCGGACCCACTATGCCCAACCTGTACCCATTGATTGTTCTAGTAGTACATCATACCCATATAATATGGGCATGATAAGCTACTATAGCAGTCAATGGTCACTAATACAAAAGCCTGAATGTCCAAAATACACAATAATAAAACCTATACAACAAGCACTTAAACCCCCAAACTAAAATTAAAAGCAATAGGCAATAAACCAATTACCTAAATAAAACCACTAGCCAACCAATCAATGAAAGAAAAAAAACCACTAGCCAACCAATCAGTTAAATAAATCACACCACTAGCCCAAAAAATAAATGTAATAGCTAAAAGAGCTAACCAACATATTAATTAATACAACCACTAGACAACACCAATATTTAAACCAGTAGCCAACAAAATACATCATTAAATAAAAACGCAAAACAATCTGAAAAACTATTTTTCCAAGCCATCACAATTCAAAACAATTTAATCTAAACAATAAAAATACATAGAAAATATAAGTCAATGGAAGAAATGCATTTGCCATTAATGTGTTCATCTGTACCCTAAACAGGCACAGATTAATACATTATCAGTCAATGGGCAATGAAAAACATAAAAAAAAAAAAAAAAAATCCAATGAAAAAAAATGGAAAAATAAAAGTACATACATTCAATATTCCTCTTACCTTTTAGAAGCGTTTGTCACGGGAGACCAGGGTTATTAACACCTTTTATACCAGGATCACCAGACAAGGCGGTAAAATAAATTGTAATTTATTCTGCGAAAAGACATACACACAATGGATCACAATTTGGAATGAAAAACACACTTAATGGGATCTGGGCTAACGAACTAAACTTTCCTAGAACGAAATGTTAACAAATGGAGTTTGTACGAGTCCTTTCCAATGATCGGGAGGTACTCACAAAAGTCCTGGAATCCAATTCGGCATGCAATTGCAGCCGCAACCGCTATGTCCCGTTTTCAGAACTTGGCCCCCGAAAAGCCACCATCTGGCATGGTCACTTGCATCCTTGTGCCGGGGAGCAACTCTTCTGGCCGGACCATGTAAGGTTTCACCAGGGCAACTGTGGCACCGGAGTCGAGCAAATCGGCTGCTTGGCGATCTCCGATGGTCACTCTGCGCAGATGCTCCTG
>NC_134492.1:288449-326119 GCF_040206685.1 Ascaphus truei
GCATTGGTGCTTACTACATATTTTAATTTAAATTTGACAAGTGTAGATGAGCAGGGGGTCTCTGAAGCAGACCCGCATTGGTTTCAGATCTGGGTTCCCCATGCTTCCCTGCTTTGAAATGTAGGCCATGTTTATTTTTTTTTTAAATACAGGAATGGTTCTTCAGGCCAACGGGGACCACCCGAGGACCCACGGACGCCCACGGGAAACACCTGAGGACCCACAGACACCTGCGGGGGGGAACTGGGGGCCCCAAAGCTAACCAGTCGACCTGGTTTGGGACCATGGACACCCACGGGGACCACCTGGAGGCCCACGGAGCCTAGCGGGGACCACCTGAGGGCCCCCAGACACCTGTGGGAACCCCCGGGCTGTACTGTGGGGGGGCATGGGGACCACCCGAGGAACCCCGCTGCCCTGTGCTATTAATCCTGTGTCTATAAAAATAAACATTGGTTTTATGTGGGGGCATAAGGGGTGGGTCCCCGGACCTGAAATCAATGCGGTTCAGCTCCGGAGACCCCCTGCTACATTACTGTAATGTTTAACATTTAATAAAACCCTGCGATCGCCTGTGAGAGACATGCAGTTAGTGACTGATTCAGCCCGTCTCTTACAGACAGGCAGAGCCCGGTAGTATTAACACAGTAGGACCCCTGCTGTTTAATCCGATGGATCATTAGTCTGCCGCGGCAAATGTTGAATCTCTGAGAAATCTCAAACGAATTTGGTAAATGTTCGAATAACGGCCGTTGCATCTGTAGCTCCCGTTTTTATATAGGCACCACCTCTGCTTTACGCCAATCTTGTGGTACTGAGCCTATGGAAATTGAGTCCTGGAATATTAAAAGTAATATTACTGAATATAACTCCTTAAGAACTCTTGGATGTATGCCATCGGGGCCAGGTGCCTTATTTATTTTAATTTTATCAAGCCGCCTCAGTTATCCAATTGTTCATTAATATAAAGGTTGTGGCTTCCTCCTGTGGCACTACTATTGCAATTGATTCTACCCTGGTAAACACAGAGGCAAATAATTTGTTAAATACCTCTGCTTTTTCCTTATCTCCAATAATTATCCTACCCATCTCATATTGAAAGGGTCCAATATTTTATTTTCTATTTTTTTTAGCTATTAAGGTACTTAAATAACTTTTTACGGTTGATCTTGCTTTCGATTGCAGTCCTTTTTTTCATTATCCATTTTTGCTAATTTAATTGCAAGTTGTTACATTCGTTATAATTCTGATAGGGTGCCTCCATCTCCCTTTTGACTTTTTTTTTTTTGTATCAATCTTTTTTATTTATTGGCATTGACAATTACAGGAATGCGTACATAATTTTCAATAACATAAAACTGTTTAAGTTCGACTGTATTGAGTGCATGCTAGCCAATATTGTTTTTTTTAATAGTTGGGGTTAAGGGAGTGGAGAAGGGGGGACTGGGGGTGGAGGGGGGTAGACAGACAGAGGGGGGAGGGAGGGTTGGAGAGGGAGAAAGGGAGGAGGGGCGGGGTGGGGCGGAAAGTCCCCCTTGGCTCGTCTACTCTCCCGCCTTTGGAATCTGGGTTGTTCCCTTCAATAGGGTTTGCGCTTTAAATTTTTATCTGAAGCCCTGGGGGCCTATCCATGGGTCCCATGTGTTCCAGAACTGTGTCATTTTTTTGTGCAGCATAGCTGTTAGTTTTTCCATAGACATTACCTCGTCCACCCGCCTTATGACTGTGTTTCTTGCAGGGGCTTTGACCTGCTTCCAGGCAGCTGCTATTGAGCACCTGGCTGCAGTCAAGATTGCAGAGACCAGTCTGCTCATGGGTGGGGGCAGGTCGTCAAAGGGTTTACTCAGCACCAGGGACAGTGGATCTAGGGGGAGAGGAATTCCCGTTGTCTCATAGAGCAGCGTCTGGATCTTAACCCAGAACCTCTGGATCTCCGGACATGACCACCAAATATGGGCCATGTCTCCCTTTTGACCACATCCCCTCCAGCACAGGTCTGGGGTGCCAGGGAAGATCTGGCTCAGTCTAGCTGGGGTCAGGTACCATTGGAATAGAATTTTGTAGATATTCTCTTTTGTTACTTTGCAGATTGAGGTTTTTGCTGCCATCTCCCAGATATCCTCCCACTCCTCTTTGTCAATTTGTATGTTTAAGTCCGCAGACCATTTTTGCATATAGTGGTGGGTCGGGGTTTCTGATGCTAACTCTATCCCCCTATATATCTCAGAGATTAGGCCTCTTTGATACCTGCCTTTACTGCATAGTGTTTCGAATCTGGTGGGTGGGGGAAATTTGGAGTTCTGCGAGAGCGAGAGCAGAAAATGTCTAATTTGTAGGTATTTGATTAGTTGGAGGTGTTGAGCTTGGTATTTGTCTCGTACCTCTTTAAATGTTAGAATCTCTCCATTTTTCAGCAAGTCTGCAACCAGCCTTATTCCAAGCCCCTGAAATTGGGCAAATTGCTTTTTGGAGCACCCGGGTGGGAAGTTCGGGTTGCCAAAGATCGGGGTGATTTGTGAGGGGGTGTTTAGCAGGCCATACTTCCCTTTGCTTTTCAACCACGAGTCCCACGTGCATCTCATTGCTCCCAGATCAAACTTCCTTGATCCTCCTTCTTTTCCTCCTTGGGACCACATAAGTAGCTGAAGTGGTAACGGGGCTGCGTAGTGTGTTTCTATCTCGAGCCAGCGTGCCGCTGCCGGGTCGCAATTCCAAACTATGGCTTGCTTTAGCTGGGCTGCGAGGTAGTACCTGACCACATCGGGGACCCCCAGACCTCCTCTTAGTTTGGCTGATAACATGACCGATCTGGGGACCCTCGGTCTCTTGTCATTCCAGATAAATTGGAACATTTGGGCCTGTACATTTTTCATGGCTGTTAGTGGGACGACTACGGGGAGTGTTTGGAAATAGTACAACAGCCGAGGTAGGATGTTCATTTTGAGGGAGACTATTCTCCCGAACCATGATATTTGATGTTTTTTCCACGACTCTAAGTCTTTTTTAATTTGATCAAATAGTGCGGGGTAGTTGTATTGATAGAGGGATCCATGGGAGCTCGAGATTCTTATACCTAGGTATTTGATGTATGTGGTGCTCCACTTGTATTTATAATTGGACTGCAAAAGCTTCCACATTGCGCTTGGTAGGGATATGTTAAGTGCTTCTGACTTGTCTATATTTATTTTATAGTCAGAGACTGTTCCAAATTGGTGGAGTACCTTTTGTAGGTTTGGGAGGGAGATGTGGGGGTCAGCGAGGGTCAGGATCACATCGTCCGCGAATAGGGAAATTTTGTATTCCTTTGTGGAGATCGAAATCCCCTTAATGCCCTTTTCTTGTCTAATTTTGGCTGCCAATGGTTCAATTGTTAGGGCAAATAGGAGTGGGGATAGCGGGCAGCCCTGTCTGGTCCCGTTTCTGATTGTAATTGGGTCTGATAGTCCTCCTGAAATTTTTACATATGCTGTGGGGTTTTGGTAGAGGACTCTAACACCCTCTAGATAGGGACCACTAAAACCAAACTTCAGCATTGTTTGGTCCAAGAAGGACCATCTGATCCTGTCGAACGCTTTTTCCGCGTCGAGGCTCAGGATCATTGCATTGGTTCCTGTGAGATGCACGTGGTCGATGATATCCACTATTTTGTGGGTATTGTCTGAGGCCTGTCTTCCTGACACAAAATCTACTTGATCTGTATTAATGAGTCTGGGGAGAATCGGGTTGAGCCTGTTTGCTAGTATCTTGATGTAAATTTTGAGATCTGAGTTAAGTAGGGATATTGGCCTGTAGTTGCCACAAAGGAGCGGGTCTCGACCCTCCTTGTGGATTATGGCTAAGTTTGCTGCAGTGATGGTAGCTGGGATTGGCTCTCCTTGTAAGAAGGAGGTGTACATGTCGAGCAGGTAAGGGGACAGGGTCAGCATGAATGTCTTATAGTAGGTGTTAGAAAATCCGTCCGGGCCCGGAGTTTTTGCCGGTTTGAGGGAGCTAATGGCTTCGGTTAGTTCTTCTAGGGTAATGTCTTTATTTAGTTTATCTAGTTCGGCCTTTGAAAGGGAGTGGAGGGAGCACTCCTCCAGGTATTTCGAGATTGTCTCTAAGGGGGTCGGATTTTGGCCCAGAGGATGTAGGTTATACAGTTGGGAGTAGTAGTCAGCAAATTCTTGTGCTATTTCTTTTTCATCATATGTGATTTTCCCTGATTTTGTGCGGATTTTGGATATTTGTGACTTTACCCGTATGCCTCTAAGTTTTGCGGCTAAAAGCTTATCAGCTTTGTTTCCTTTATCAAAGAATTTTTGTTTTGTCCATCTTAAGGCTCTTTCTACTTCCTCTAATTGTGTTTGTTTTAGGGCTGCTCGCGTTTGGTTTAATTGCTTTAGTATTTTTTTGGATGCTGTTGTTTTGTGTTGCTGTTCTAGGTGTTTGATTTTATCTGTTAGTTCAGTTTGGAGTTTAGTTTTTTGTCTTTTCTTATAGGCCGATATCGAGATTAATTCTCCTCTAATTGAGGCCTTGTGTGCCTCCCAAAGCATAGCCGGGGCCGAGACCGTACCTGCGTTTATCTGGAAAAAGGAGGAGAGTTTGCGTCTTATATTTGTCTCTGTCTCTGGGCAGTTAATTAGGGAATCGTTCAACTTCCATTTGTAGGGATTGTTTTTGACAAAGGGTAGGGCGAGGGTGAGTTCCACTGGGGCGTGGTCAGACCAGGTAATTGGGCCGATATTGGAGTGCGAGGAAGCCTGGAGTATGTTGTTGGTACCCAGAAAATAGTCTAACCTCGAGTAGGACTGATGAGGGGCGGAGAAGGAGGTGTAATCTCTTTGACCCTGGTGCTGAGCTCTCCACACATCGACCAGGGAGAATTCTTCCATTATTTCCCTGAATTTTTTTGGTTTTTTTTGTGATTGGATCATGTAGGATGTGCCTTGAGTTGCATTGGGTAGGTCTTTTGGAGTTTTAGTTTTATCTTGTGTGTGTGAGGCGACCATGTTAAAGTCTCCTCCTATAATTAGGGAAGAGAGTGCCTGCTGTTCCAGGGAGTCCAGTACTTTTTTGAGGAACTGGGTTTGATTTTCATTGGGGGCGTATATATGTTCACAAATGTTATGGGTGAACCTGCTAGAGTACCCCGGAGCACCAGAAATCTTCCCCCTGGGTCTGATTGAGTGTGAGTTAGGGCGAAGGGGACATTGTTCCTTATTAGGATAGCTACTCCTTTCTTTTTACTCGGGGAGGATGCGTAAAAAGCCTGTGGGAACAGGCTCTTGAATGTGTTTGGGGGAACTGGTGAGTTAAAGTGTGTTTCTTGCAGGAAAATGATGTCCCCTTTTGTTTTTTTTTTAGTTCCTGGAGCGCTAGTTTTCTTTTTTTATTTGAATTTAGTCCCTTTACGTTAAGCGTGATTAATTTTATGTCTGTCATTTTGTGGCGTGCTTGTTTCTCGGAGCTCTGAGCTCCGAGGCCCTCTGTATTCCCACAGTGAGGGCTACTAGTCCTGCGAGCCTTAGGTGAGTTTGTGGGGGGGGGGGGAGGGGGAGGGAGGACACAATAGGAAGGGTGGGGGTCGTTGGGCCTTCAGATGGCCCTAGAAAATAGGCCTCTCCCATGCGGGCGAGAGAGGTACGGGGGTTTATTACCCCTAGAGATCCTTCCAGAACTCAGAACACGGTCGGAGACCGGAAAGAGGGTCCCACACCCTCTGTAGGAAAACTTACTTAAAACCACTTCTAGGGAGACCACTTAGTGTGGTGTCCTATAAACATTTCTAAACATCATCACAAACTTTTAGAGGAAACAAAACCTTTTTTTAAGACCTCTATTTTGTCGGTCAACACTTATATATTCTATATTGTTATGTTGTGGGCATGTAATATTTATCAGCCGCCTTTTGGTTTTTCTGGGCCTGGGGTTCGCCCCGTCTCCTCTAGATGCTATTTTCCACTTCTCCGCTACCGAGGTGCATCGTTCCTCTTCATGACGGGGGGATGGGGGGGGGGGTTGTTTTTTGGGGGGGGAGCTGGGAGGGAAGGGAGGGGGTGGGGGGGCAGGGAGGGGGGAGAGGAGGGAGGGGTGAGGCAGGGGGTAGGGGGGAAGGAGACAGGTGGGGGAAAAAGGGGTGGGCGAGAGGGGGGGGAGGGGGAAGGAACCACTTGTCAAGGGATGGATGCCTATCTGGCTTGTCTTATTTAGGAGCCCATGTGGGCTGGGTAGACATTTTTTTATTAACCCTTTGTCTCTTCTCTTTCTGAGAATTTGTACGAAAAAACACCACATTTGGCATTTATCATGTGACATTTGCATTTTCTTATCATCTGTTACTTATATCCTATTGCTAGGGAGGTCATTTGCTTTTGTCTGCTTATCAACTCTATTTCTTACGTGAACAATTGGTATTTTACATATATCTTTTGCATTTACTAATTGTCTTCTGCTTGTATCTAATTTCTGCATAGTCCATTTGCTAGCATCTGCATTACCTCATTGTTTTTGTTATGATCATTTGGTTTGTACCATACCACATTTGCAATTTGGTTTTGATTGTTGCTTAAGACTGGACAATAAAAACAAAAAAGGGGGGGATATGGGGGAGGGTGTTGATTGAGAGGGGGGGGGGACGGGAGTGAGGCTGGGCAGGTAGCGGGGGGGATAGGGGAGAGGAGAGCGGGGGGGAGGAAGGGGAGCGGAGGGGGGAAGGGGAGAGCGGGGGGAAGGGGAGCAGGGGGGGGTAGGTAAGGGAGTGGTATAGGGGTTGCAGGTACATCCAAGATAATCAGTATATTCATTGCTCTTTCTAAATTGGCTAACTTTCCCCTGCTAGGTAGCTTTAAAGAGCATATTGACAAAAGTCCGGGGGGGAATGGGAGAAGGGTTCATACGACCTGGGCTCCTCGGGCCGTGAAGTGGCAGGCCTGTCACTGCGTCCCATCGTCCTATGAAGGGGGACAGGGGGCCCACCCCTTCTGTTCATACAGGGGGCTGCGTCCTCTGTTCGTGCAGGCGTGTCGCAGGTGCGGCGGTTGGCTTCGCTTACTGCACCCGTGGAGGGTGTCAACGGTACCTCAGTTCACTCCGTAGGTCAAGGTGGTGCTTGCCCTCCTCGGGGGGGGGGGGGGGGGCTTGCCGGGCCAATCAGCTCGCTACCTCGGGCAGGACTTCGATCGAGCGCTGACCGGCCTGGACGCGGTCAACCAGGATACCTTCTGGAGCTCCGATGAGGTGAGTAGAGAGAGCTTTTTCCCCCTCGATGGGGTGGGGGGGTATTGGTTCGCCGATGGGGTTTGTTGCGGGATCGTGGGGCAGGATGTGTGGGTGGGGGGGGGGACGGGTGGGTCGCGGAGAGTGGGGATAGAGGGGGGGTATATCAAGGGGGGGAGGGATATGGGAGGGGGCGTGTGGTAGGGGGGTGAGTCAGGGGGTGAGGTGTCTGACCTGCGTTGGTTAAGCGCTGGATAGTGGGATTGGAGGTGCGGGCGAAGCTTCAGGGAGGAGGGGGGGGCAAGTTTGTAGAATAGGTTCCATAGGCGGTTCGGTGGTTGATGGGGTTTTCTTGCTTCGGGTCAATGAAGAGCTGGGGAGACGGCGCTTCTCTCTGTTTTTCTTTGGGCTGCTTTCGTAGTTCGTTGTTCCCTCTGGGGGGACCGCTATCGTGCTTCAGGTGATATGTCCGTTACTCAGGGGCCGCTGGGTTCCTCTAGTTGGCAAGCCGTTCAGAGGTCCGAGGAACCTCTGTCTCCTCGTTGTTTGTGGGAGGCTTGGATGGTACTCTGCGGTCGTGTTGTTGGCTCAGCCCCAGTGCTTTTAGGAACGACGGTGAGTCCCCCGGTCTGGAGATGGTGAAGTGGCGTCCATTCTTCATGACAGTCAGCTTAAAGGGGAAGCCCCAGCGGTAGGTAATGCCTCTTTCTTGCAGAATGTTCGTGAGGGGCTTCATCCCTTTCCTCTTTTCCAACGTGGATTTTTTTTTTTTTTTTCAACATTCTGTTTATTGTGTTTTTCAAAGTGTATAACATACAGTTGTCACATTGTCAAAATAAAAAGCTTTCCATGGGACAAACAACATACATACCGCCATTCATACCAACCTGGGAGAAGGGAGACAGGAGGGTGTGGGGGTAGGAAGGGGGGGTGAGGGGGAGGGGAAGGGGGGGGGCAGAGGAATCCTTTCTGATGTACGATGTTCTCCGCTCCTGGTCCGTAGGTCAGGTGTTACGTCCAACTGATTCGGTGAGGCACCGGGTAGTGAATATAGGGGGTAATGGATCCGTGTTAGCGTCCTCCCGTGGCGGGCATACTGTCTCTCTCGTATATGGCTGATTGCAGCTTCTGCTCGCCATCCAAGGAGAACTCACCTGCCGCTATTAAAGCCAGATGGAGGCATTGCTCACCCCTGGGATGTCTGTCTGTGCCAGCCAAGGCAACCAGACTTTTTGAAACTTTGGGCCAGTGTCGTTGACCAGACTTGTCAATTTTTCCATCTGGCAAACAAACCAAATTCTATTCCGAATTTTATCTAATGATGGAATTGCATTCTGTTTCCACAATGCTGCAGTCTCGCATCTCATAGCCGTAGCAAAGTGTGCGATCAATTTGTTCCCTGATCTAGATACGTCTGTCGTGGGTTTGCCTAGAAGGAACACCCACGGATCTAGTTGAATTTTGAGGCCCAGAAAGAGCCTCTGTAGCCAATCTCTAATTTGGATCCATACGGGTCTAATTCGTGGACAAGACCACAGCATGTGTAACAGGTCCCCCTGTTCCCCGCACTGCCTGGGGCAGAGCGGGGAAGCTCCCGGCGCGAATTTTGCCAATCTAACTGGGGTGAGGTACCACCGCATTAGTACTTTATATGAGTTCTCCTTTAATGTTGTACAGATCGAACTGCTGGCTGCCGCCTTAAAAATTTCAGCCCAGTCATCGTCCTCCAGTGGCTCCGTCAGATCCGTTTCCCATTGAGTCATGAATCTGGGTTTGTGTGAACCGTCACTGTCAGTACCGACCACCACCCTGTACAGAGCAGATATAAGTCCCCGTGTGTCGGTGCCTCGACCACAGAGCTTCTCAAAATTAGTTAACGGCGGTCTAATAGTGTGTTTGGTGTAAAATGCCCTGACCTGGAGGTATCTAAGAAATTCTGTGTTGGAGATGCCAGTTTCTGACTGTAGTAGATCAAACGGTTTAATGGTGTCGCGTCCCTCCAGGTCTTTTAGTTTGTGGAACCCCCTGTTTTGCCAATGTGTGAAGTTTTTGCCAACTAAACCCGGAGCAAAATCTGGATTCCCGTATAATGGGGCCATTAAGGTGTGTTTAGAGGTTAATGAGTGATTAGTTTTGGCCGCTTCCCAGACCGACAGTGAGTTGAGCACGGAGGACAGAGGATCCTTTAGGTCTTTCAGTCTAGCTTTTGGGTACCAAATCAGGTTTTCGATTGCAAGCGGGGCGCAGACCTCCTTCTCTAATGCCACCCAGCGTCTCAGCTCTGGATTCCCATGCCACTGTGTAATTTGGCATAATTGGGCCGCTTTATAGTATGCCAACAAACTCGGCACTGCCAAGCCTCCTGTCTCCCTGGATCGTTGCATAATTGTCATTTTTACCCGTGGTGTTTTATTTTGCCAAATAAATTTTGTGACTGAATTTTGTAGTTCTTTAATCTCTGATCGTACCACTGGTATCGGAAGAGTTTGAAAGAGATATAGTAAACGTGGGAGAAGGTTCATCTTAACACAGTAGATTCTACCAATCCAGGAAATTCCGTAAGTGGACCATATTTTGAGCTCCTTTGTTAAAGCCCGTAGGAGCTGTGGATAATTTGCCTGATAGAGAGTGGAGCTCTGTTTAGTAATATGTACCCCTAGATACTTTATCTTTTTCGGCTGCCATTGAAATTTAAAATTAATTTCTATTAATTTCTCCATGTCTCTCGGCAAATTCAGACTGAGCGCCTCTGATTTAGCCTGATTGATCTTAAAACCCGATATGCTACTAAATTTTTCCAGTAGGGCGAACAGATTGGGTAGCGAGGTGAGTGGCTTTGTCAGTGTCAGAATAATGTCATCTGCGTATAGCGCCACCTTGTGTTCTTGCGACCTAATTTGGATTCCGGAGATGTCCGGGTTGCTACGAATGTGCGCTGCTAGCGGTTCCACGCATAAGGCGAACAACAGGGGCGAAAGTGGGCAGCCCTGTCTGGTTCCGCTTTTGATATTAAACAGCTCCGATGGGAAGCCTTGGTGTACTACCTTAGCTGCCGGGGTTGTGTATAATGCTTTAATTGCCCCTAATATTCTCCCTCTGAACCCAAATGCTCCAAGCGTAGACTCCATGTATGGCCAGTCAATCCTGTCGAAGGCTTTCTCCGCGTCTAAGCTTAGTGCTATGCCACGGAGCCCGTTGGTATTGATGAAATCAATAATATCTATTATCCTTCTGGTATTATCGGCCGCTTGTCTATCCCTAATAAATCCAACCTGGTCTGGGTGAATAAGCCTTGGCAGGATCGCACTCAATCTGTTAGCCAGTAGTTTAGAATAAATTTTGATGTCTGAGTTGATTAATGATATCGGCCTGTAACTTTGGCAATTTGTGGGATCTTTGTCCTTCTTATGTATTAAAGATATCGACGCCTGGAGCATGTGGGCCGCGAAGGGTTCCCCCGACAATACCCCATTGAACATTTTGAGCATGTGCGGCGCTAAAATCCCTACAAATTTTTTATAGTATAAATTGGAAAATCCATCTGGGCCTGGGGCCTTGGAGGGTTTTAGGTTCTTAATAACCCCTACCAACTCCTCTAATGAAAAGTCCCTCTGGATAGCCTCGTGCTCCAATCTGCTCAGCCTAGGGAGATCCGCCTCTCTCAGGAAAGACTGGAGTGTGGCGCTAGTTTTTGTGCTATGTGCAACCTTCTCCCCGTTATATAACTGCTCATAAAAAAGTCTAAACTCTTCCACTATTCGTTTAGGGTTGGAGGACATATCTCCTGTTTTGGTCTTGATTGCCTGGATGTTATAGTTTGGCTGCTTATTGCGGATCCGGTTAGCTAGCATGGTGTCCGGCTTGTTGGCTTTTTCAAAAAATTTCCTCTTTGTCCAACTCATGTCCCTCTCGGCCCGGGAAGTAAGGAGGAGGTTAAGTTCAATCCTTACATCTTTCAACTCCTTTAAGATATCCCCTCCACCTGATCGGCTATGGAGTATGGAGAGCTCATGTAGCCTCTTATATAGTTGGGTCAATTTGGCCTCCCTTAGTTTCTTTCGTCTTGCTGCAAGACTGATCAATGTTCCCCTCAGCGTGGCTTTGTGGGCTTCCCATAACGTTATTTGAGAATCCACTGTACCCATGTTCAGTGAGAAAAACTGTCTGATCTCATCTTTAATTGTCTGCTCAATTTCTGGGATCTTAATCAGGGATTCATTTAGTTTCCAATTTGCTCCGGGACTAATTGGTCTAATTTGTGTGCATCGTAGCTCTATTGATGCATGGTCCGACCATGTAATGTCATGAATTATAGTGTCGGATATTTGGGGGACCATTCTGCCCGAGACAAAGAAGTGGTCGATCCTACTATAACTGTCGTGGGGGTGTGAGTAAAACGAGTAACTACGTTCGCCGGGATGCTGCTCCCTCCAGATGTCAACCAGACAACCTCTCCGTAGTCCTTCCAGCAGTGCTGTGACTCCTGCCTGTCTGTCTCGCTCTTGTCTAGGGGATCTATCAATGCGGGGGTCCAGAACTTTGTTAAAGTCTCCCGCTACTATAACGTTTCCGACTGCCCATCTTTGAAGTTTGAGGAAAAATGCGTCAAAGAACTGCGGGTCACGCTCACATGGGGCGTAAACGCATGCTAGGGTCACCCTGCAATGCTGCAGAAGACCCACTATAATGAGATATCGACCCTCTGGGTCACGCTTTATTCGTTCAACCTCAAACGGGACTCGGTTGTGAAATAGTATAGCGACCCCTTTTTTCTTTTCTTTAGCTGAAGCTAGGTAAAATCGTCTGAAGTTTTTGTCTATGAACCCTGGATTTTTACTTGAACTATAGTGTGTCTCTTGAAGGAAGAGAACATCCGCTTTCCGGCGTTTAAATTCTGCGAAGGCGATTCTACGCTTTTGTGGCGAATTAAAGCCCTTAACATTTTGTGATATAAACGTCAGTGCCATGGGTGTGTGTATATGAAGTCTAGGTCTGTAGCAGAAGGAAATAACCTACCCGGGCCTCGTGTCTGCGGGTACCGCCGGTGACGGCTGAGTTGAATCCATCTTGTCTTTGCCTTTGCTTTTCCTCTGGGGAGGTCTGAAGGTGGGGGGGGGGAGACAACGGGGGGGGAAACAAAAAACACAGAACCACACAACATTCACACATAAAACCAAATTGATCCTAAACGACCTATGGTTTTCTGCCTGGGAATAGCAGTCACGCCTTGGACTCTCCCTCCCTCCTTTCCAGGCTCGTGGGGGGTAGTTCTCCCCACGCCTTCCCAGGTCTTTGACTGAGCCGCGGTGTAGGACCGCAGCCCCGTCAGAAAGGCACATGCCAACAGGCGGGGACAAGGGCCTCCATCTGCCCCCCCGCCGGCGATGCAACAGTATCTGCATAATCAGTAAGCTAACTATAGTGTTAGCCAAAACTTAACCCATACTTAACCATTGAGTAATCCCTTGTTAACGCAGCTGTATAGTTAACTGCCCTATACTGCCTAAAGTGACACTCACTTGCTACCCCCTTGACTGTGTAAAGGTGTCAGCCTAAACTGCAGTTGACCCTGTCTCTCTTTCCAGTTTCAATATCTAACATTCTATTTATATATTTAACCATATATGACATTTTTTAAAACTTTTCGAACAGCTCCCCGAGCCCCCCCCCCCCCCCCTACCGGAGCGCACTCCGCGCACCGGCAAGAATCCGGCAGCCCCCCGCCCCCCCCCTCTTATCTAAAGAGCTGCCGAGCTTAAACCCGGCCATAAGACCTCAGCCAGCCACGTTGTTATGTCCCTGCAGGGGTCTTGTCCCATTCTCCAGCTTCTTCGCGGGGGAGTGCGCGTACCCCCTAAGAGCCTTCTCCGTCGCCTTCCATGGCTGTCCATGGGACTCATCCGCTTCCGCGGCTGTCACTTCCGGGTCGTCCATGGACCGGGCGGGTCCGCCTCCTGACGTCATCGCGGCAGCGTCCTCATATCCGCCCGTGAGCAGCAGAGAGGGAAGGCGTGTCCTGCAGGTGGAGCCGAGCAGAGCTCCCAGACTTCGCGCCAAAACCGCTCCTCCATTGCTCCTTCGCGCTTCTTCATCACCCTGACCCTCGTGTGTTGCTGGTCCACCATCTTGGTGAGTGGAAATGCTTATCTGTTCGGATTTTTAATTTTAATTTTTTTTTTTTTTTCCCCTCTTTTGTCCTGTGGCGGATCCAGCTTTTGTTAAGCTGATCGGGTCATCGGGTGCCCCGCAGGCGGGATGGGGGACGGACGGAGCCGAGCCGAGGGGCAGGGGGGGGGGGAAGGGGAACCGGAGGCGGCAGAGGGAAGCCATTCAACGTGGCCCTCCCCTCCTCACCCCCACCTTCAATGGCCAACAGGGGGGCAGGCCAGGGCCCGGGGCAGGCAACACCCTGCAACTGTGATTATTGTCCTGAACCTCAGACTGGTCTCGACGGACCTGCTTTGTCTCTCCGCTGTCCGCTTGCTGCTCCCACCTTCTTCCACTCAGCGGGACGGGGAGGGTATGTCTCTGGTGCCACTGGCAGCTGCAGCGTGTCCGGGAGCCCCAACCTCTTCAGGAACTCTGGCCCATCAGCTAGATATTTTAGTGCCTGGGTCCGGCCGTTCTGCACTACGACCAGCGCGAAGGGGAAGGCCCACCTGTATCTGATCTCCTTGTCTCGGAGGAGTTTTGTGATGGGTTGGAGGGCCCTCCTTCGCGCCAGTGTGACTGGGGAAATGTCCTGAAAGATGGCCATTTCTATCCCCTCGAATGGCACCAGTGGGGTAGCCCTGGTCAGACGGCAGATTTCCTCCTTAGTGGTGAAATGATGCAGGCGGAGTATGATATCTCTGGGAGGGTTATTGGGCAATGGGCGCCTCGCAGTGCGCGGTGACACCGGTCCATAACTAATTCGGCCTCAGATTTCCCTGGCATTATAGATGTCATCCACCTGTTAATCAGCCGCTCAGGGTCTAGGATTTCCTCCGGTATGCCCCTGACCCGAAGGTTGTTCCGCCTGTCCCGGTTTTCGCTGTCTTCGTGGCGTTCCTCCAGCTCGGCCACCCTCCGTTCCAGCCTAGCAATTTGGGCTCCCATCTCTCCTTGGCACTTGGAGGTCTCCTCCACCCTCTCCTCCAGTGCGCTCGTGCGGTTACCGATGCCCAGTATGTCCTTTCTCAGCTGGTCCACCTCCCCTCGGAAGAAGGTCTTTAAGTCGGAGAGTAACTGTGCAATCTCCTGTTTGAGGGAACCCGTGGGCTCCTCCGTAGTCATCTCTAACTCCGGTGCGGAGTCAGATTCAGATGCCGCCATATTAGCCGTCTCTCTGGGCTTTTTTGCGCCGGTGAAGTAGGTGCGCACATCTACCTTCTGCTTAGGCTTTTTGCGAGTCGCTGCCATCCTTTTGTGTCCAGCGCTGTTAGCTGAGTCAGGGGTGATATTTTATTTTGAGTTTTATTGGGTTTTTATCACTGTATCGTGCTAAATATCGCCGGCGGGAAACGGAGCACCCAGATCAAGCCTCCATCTCCGATCCCGTCGCGCATGCGCCTCCCTCCAACGTGGATTTTGATAAGTCGCTGAAGATTTGGAGGGGGATGTTCTCAATTTGGATATCTCCTGCTCTTCTACTTGCAGCCATGATCCTCTCTTTAGCTGAGTATGCATGGAGCTTTACGATCACGTCCCTGCTTCGCTTTGGATCGGATGGTTTGGGGCCCAGCGCCCTGTGCGCCCTGTCCATTTGGAGATCGTGATCCGACAGGTCTGGGGCTAGTTTCAGGAATAAGGTGCGAAGGTAGTTGTGGAGTACTTCGGCAGAGATCATCTCAGGTATATTTCTTATTCTCAGATTTTGTCTGCGGTCTCTGTCTTCTTGCTCAGCGAGGGCGTCTCTCAGTTCAGCGACTTCTTGGCTTAGTCTTATGACTTCATCCTCTGTGGTGTGCTGTGAACCTATTATCTCGGTGACTTTGCGCTCCAGCACATCAGTGCGCTTTGTTAGCCCGTGTATCTCTGTCCTCAGACCCTCCAGCGCGATGTTCATATCTGACTGGATTTCTTTGCGCAATTCTTTGTGCATTCTGTGGAACAGGGCTTCGAAATAGCTTTTATTCAACCCTAGTTCTTGTATTTCTGATGACCCTAATTCGGGGGCTGCATCTGTTAGGGCCGCGTGGGCTGCTTCTTCGGCGCCATCTTGGGAGTCACCGCACTGTTCTATAGGGCGATGTGTTGGAGTGAAATACTTTGAGACTCCTGGGCCCTGGTTCCCTTTTGGTCGGGCCGGCATCTTCCTCCTTGTTTACTGTGTTGTCCGTTCGTTTTTTATGAATTTTTGCGTGGTTTGGATCGCTCGTTCTAGCGAGTTATTCGTGAGGGTGACGGGAGCTCCTCAGCTAGCCGACCATGCTCCCCGACTTCACCGGCAGTCCCCCCATGTATAGCTTCTTGTGAGTGTTGCAGTTATTCTACAGCAGCACCTTGGTTGATAGCAGGCTGTTTTTTTTTCTTTTCTTTTTTTTGTGTATTTATTTAATTATTTTCTTGGGGAAGCTGTGCCTTTAATGCAGAAGGGTGGTTAATGCATTGCTTTTCAGGTGAGCTTTTACTAAGGATTTTGTTGTAGTAGGGTGTGTTTTTGTACAGTATTTGTTATTGTTTATTGCAGGTAGTTGTAGTGTACAGGACTTGATGGGGGGTGTGAGATAGGGACTGTCATCAGCAGAGATCCTATACTTGTGCTCCGCTGGCTGACTTAAGCTGCCTCCCAGGCCTGCAACAGCTCACTGTTGTTTGCTGTGCAATGGACGTCTGAGACCTGGGGTGGAATAAAGTCCGCGCATCAGCAGCAACCTCAGGGGTAGACCAGCTGGTCCTCCCTCACAGATCCCCTCTGTCGGCCATCTTGTGAGTTCTGTCCCTGAGAGAAGGGGAGCCCGAGCCTCCGCTACTCTATCTCTCCCCCCAGCCGCCCCTCACTGTGCCCCCTATCTCTGGGGCCGGTCCCAGTCTGTCCACTATGTTGCAGCACAAGGCGCAGGGGCGCACACCTCAGCTGCCCCACCGCGGAGCGCCAAACCAAGATGGCCGCCGCTCCCCGCAATGCAGCCTCACCAGTCTTCTCGCCGCCGCTCTAGATCTCTCGGACTCTTCGCTGTCAGACCTCTGTCAGGTAGGCAGGTAGGGTCTTTTCTTACCTCCCCCGCCACCTACTGCAATCGCGGGCTCACGGAGAAAACAGGATCAGGGCTCAGTCTGGCAGCACGCCAAAAGATGGTCACCATGGCTCCCACAGCCTCTCACCCCGATAATTCTCCCCCTCTCTACACCGGGGTCTGCGCCGGGTGGTCCCTCACCTTCCCGTTTCTCCCAGTCCTCACTGCGTTCTTTATTATTGTCCTTACTGTCGGGCGCGGGTGGGCGCCATCTTGGATTTTTGGCCCTGGGAGCTCGTGGATGTAGGCATACAGATTTACCTCTTTTTTACTGGGTTTTTTTTCCCCCTGCCAGGGTATTCTGCAGCCACCAGATCAATTGTTAATAAGGTTGGGGTATTTTCCTTGTCTCTTGGGTGTAATATATTATGTAATTTGTAGTTCTGGGGTCCGGAGCTCAGGAGGTACAGATCCACTCCGTTCAATAGTTGGCCACGCCCCCCCTCCCTTTTGACTTTTAAGAATCTAAATGACTGCCACTTATCCACTTCCTCCCCTATCTGTTTATTTAGCCACATTGGTTTATATTTGTTTCTTTTTATATTTATTACCCACGGATATGCAGTGATAAGTGTGCTTTTCTAACAATGTTTCAAAGCCTGCCCATTTATCTTCTACATTTTTCCCTACAAAAACATCATCCCAATTTATTCCTTGTCCTCAGTTTATTCAACTCTGCTTCTCTAAAGTTTAAAATCTTTGTTGAACCCAAGTAATATGGTTTTTGGTCATTTATTTCAAATGAGATCATGTTGTTACCCAAATGTTCCTGGACTTGAAGATTTGTTATTACTGTACTTCTAATTTGTTTGATATTACCAAATTCAGTATTGTGCCTCCTGCTTGGTTCCTCGAGGATTTGGGTCATGTAATTGTCTTTAAGCACCCCAAAAAACATTTTTATTTTGTTGTAATGCTAATCTCAGTGCCCCAGTCTGTCTGGATAATTAAAATAACCCATTATGCAAACATGACTTACTTTTGATGCCTTCTCCATTTGCAATAGTATTTTGGCTTCCTCTATCTCACAGATATTTGGTGGTTTATAGCAGGGAAGCGCAAACTTTTTTCCCTGCGCCCCCCATCCCCTGCCGGCAGTTCTCTCTCCGCGCCCTCTTACTTCGGCTCCGGCGATGGCACGTTACCTCGCAGTGTCATTTGACGCTGCATTGCCATGGCGACGAGTCTAAGAAGCCGCCGGCACCAAGGTAAGTGAGGTTTACAGAGGCTTTTGATGCTTTCCCGGCACTTAATTTAATTGCCTTCAGGAAGCGTGCGGGGCCTCTAAACCCTGCGCCTCCCTCAGTCAGTCTCACGCTCCCCAGTTTGTGCGCTGCTGGTTTATAGCATATCCCTACAAAAATTATCTTTGTATTTTTACCTCCACTGCTAATTTCTATTCACAAGGTCTCTATATTTTCATTGTTCCCTTCATAAACATCTTCCCTTACAATTAGATCCGGTTTAATATATTAACATACTCCAGCTCCTCTTCTATTTCTTCGATCCTTCCGAAAAAAGCAATAACCCTCTAAATTAACTGCCCAGTCATGAGTTTCATCCCATGTAAGTGCCATCTGATTGGTTTGTGCAGAGTTCACTTCATTGCTATTGGACCTTTTTTAGAAGGCACAATCTGTTTATGGATAAAATGGGTTTCTTCAAATAAATTTGATCCAGTATATTTCTGCAGTCAAAGAGCATCATTTCTATGGGTTAATTAAAATTTTTGATTGTTTATTTATGTGTTGTATAGGGTGACATGGTTCAATGTTAAACCCACATATTTGTTTAGTAAAACATCCCTTTGGGAGAATCTTGCATTACGATAAAATTATGGATAACTGTTTTACTTCCATATCGCCTCCTTCCTCTTCTTAGCGTCAGGAAAAGTTTATTCAGTATTATTGTGATCTACAGAACATCAACACTAATTTCAGAGGATCCCAGGTTACAAGATTTTATAAAGTTTTCAGTTTATCTTTGCTAGTTCTGGAGGGTTACCATGTTTGTTGGATTGGTAGTAGATGGAAGATCTGTAAATTGATCAGGTTTCACAATGTTTTTGGTAATCTTTTCTTGCTGGGTCCTTTTCACACACAGAGTAGCCACTTTCAATCATATATTATTTCTGCTTCAAGCCAGATCATGCGATTGCTCATTCCTATTTTAGTAAAGCTCAGCAGTGAATGTTGAGCAAATTGATCACAGCATATAGTTACATATGTGTAACACTTATATACAATTCAGAATAGCAACATTAGTATACTGTGAACCAACAGGACAGAAGGTCTCCCGGAGTGTGACTGCATAGATCATTATGCTGGGTGGCCCAATGTTCTGGAGATGGCTTGGTCTCCTGAAATGTTGCTGTTGGCAATTTATTTGCTGCTGAGTTAATAGTGGCCCTGGTACCAGACTTTAGGAAAAATATATAAAAGGAAGCAAAAGACGGGTCACGTCTTTTCACAAAAAAAACCCCATATAGTTAAAGGAATGTTACATTCACTGTTATATATTTTTTTTAATTGGCTAGTTCTGCTACAAAGCTCAACTTTTAATACTTCCTCTACGCCTTTTCATCGAAGTGAAATCTGTGCTCTGTAAGGGGCTATTAATACACTATGTTGATGTCATAAAGATCACAGTTGGCATGATTAATGAATTTGTTTTGAACCTTGTGCAGTGAACACGTTTATACAGTATATACTCCCTTCGTTCCACTGTTTCCTACCAGTCCAAACCCTTTCTGAACCTGGAGACACCGGCTCTCCATACCAGAGCCCGCGGTGCCCTAAGTACACCGCATCCCTAAACTGTGTCCCTAATACCGGCCACCCACCCTTAGTCTCTAAGTCAGGGCCAATAGGAGCAAGTAAAGGAGAAGGTAAGTCAACACACTGTCGCTACTCAGTCTGGCTTACCTGCTTGGTCTCCACAGAGACCCTGGAACTGTTGGTCCCAACTGCAGGGGGACGGTGAGATCTTCAGGCGCAACTCCTGATCTCTGACTCCTGGTAATCGCTGCAACATGAGCCAGTTGTGCCATAAACACGCATGTAACCTGCCCCAGGTCATTGCAAGGAGGACCTTTGCATCTAACCCAGGCAATACCCCCAACTCCCTCATGCCACGTCCGGCACCTCAATCAAAAAAGACCCGGGCCGCCTTCATGGACTGCAGTCCACCATCTGGCATAAGCACCTGCATCATCGGTTCGGGGGGGGGGGCAGATCCTCTGGTCTTGCCATAACTGGTTGGATCAGAGTAACAGTGACACCGGAGTCAAGCAAGCCAGCTGCTTGGCAAGCTCCAATGGTCACTTGGCACAACTGTGCCTGCTGGACATCGCTGGGTGGCATCTTGACTGATGCAAACTGATGTCCCTCCATCTCCGCTGCTAGTCCGCTGGGGCCAAGTGCAGATCTCTCCGTGGAAGTTTCTCTCTTGTCTGGTTCGACGGCTGTACTTGGCTCCTCTGTGTGTGCCAGTGTCTCCAGCTCTGTATCGCAGCTGGAGAACGTTGCCCCTGATGGGGTAAACTGGACCTTTCCTGGTCCTGACAGATTGGATTTGACTGACCAATCTGGTGGGACTGAGAGCACCCCCCCCCCTGCTATAACCTCTGCAACTTTGGGTGCACTTCCAATGGCTGCAGACTGTAGAATCCTTTGAGGGGTGCTTTGGCTGCCCTGGCTAGTGTGGCCAAGTCATGGGCAGCCCTCCGTCCCCACAGGGTGAGCAGAGCGGCAATTCCGGGCGTAGAGAGACCGCTAGCCATTGGTGCTACCGCGGGTGCACTCTCTATCACTGGCCCCCCCACCAGTGTCTGTGGTGACCCGCTCCCTCCCCTTGTTCTTTCAAGACCACCAGGGCTGGATTAACCTCCTGCACCCTGGCTGTCTCGGTGGGGTCTGCAACTGCAGATGAGCTGGGGGCTACCCATGCCAGTGCGGGCACTTCCCGGGTAACCCTTCTTCATGAGGCAAAACGTACGGCAAGTCCTGGGGTGCAGAGTCCGTTAGCCACTGGGGCTAGACCTGCTACACTCTCTGGGACTCATTCCCCAACAAAGTCCTTATTGGTGCCCACTCCCTCCCCATGTCTTTGTCTCTACCAGGGCTGGATTAACCTCCTGGTCCCTGGTTTGCTGAGAGACTGTTGCCACTGCAGTTGAGAGTGTCCACTACTTTGATGAAGCTGTAACTGCTTCGTGAAATTCCAAGTCCTCCTCCAGCAAAGTCTTTACCCGACCGTCTGTTGGTAAACGATAGCTTTTACACCGGTTAACAATCCTGGTGCAGGCACTACAGAACTGTATCGTCCACTTGTCCATGTTCGCCCGCAGGCACTAAGCTAAGTGACAGAGAGAACCTGCGCTTTTTCTGCTTTGTGTAACGTGTGTAAGTCACTACTTGTTTTGAGAACCCGCAATCTACGAGCTTTCTTTGTTAGAAGACCCCACAGGATTTTAAAACATAAAGCTCAATGATCCCACACGCTGCCACCAGTAAATAAGCCTGTCACGGAGAACCAGGCTAAATACACACTTTTACCAGGATCATTTCATTGAGCAAAACGAGTGATGAAATAAATTATAATTTTTTCAATTAAATAGGCAAACTCACAATATTACACAAAATACAGAAGAAATACACACTTTGGGACTGGGATACAAAACTAATCTTCCCTAGATGTAGGGACTTCACCTCCCGAAGTTTACCCCCAATAGGCTTGTAACTGCAAAGCTTCTAGGCATGCTGTGCTGAAGCAGGGAACTGGAAACTACTTGGAAATCTTGGACCACTCATTGAATCTGACTAATCTAAGCTGTGTCAGGATTTACAATACCTCTGGGGTTCATTCTCAGAAAACCCGCAGCCCAATCAAAACGCCTGAGCGATCTCCCTAGCAACCAGGTTGAGCCATTCACATTCTTGCCAGTACTTGTACTAGTGTAGCCTGGCACTGGGAGCTTAAGCATAGTAACTGGGCATGTGCAATAAACGCCAGCTTCACCCACTTGTCATGCCACGCCTCCTGCCGGCTCAGTGCCTCAAAGTCTGGGGCAGGTGACAACACGCCAGAATGGCTTATTGAAGTTGCTTCCTTTCCCCTCCTTTCTACCAAATGGTTTAACACTTCCATATCCTTGATTGCCTTTGAAGCTTACAGGGTGGAGTAGCCACTCTGTCTCCCATGTAAATGGATTTTTATCCATACTGGATGACCCCCTCTGAACATTACTTTAATAAAAATATAAACTTGGGGACTTTCATATTTACCCCACAGTTCATTCATAGGTTACAGAATATATACGTATTAATGTAAACCTTTAATAAAATATACATTTCCCTGTGTCTGATGTTTTGTGTAAAACTGTATACGTTTCTCTCTCTGGTGTCAGGGATAGAATAAGATGAATATACTCCCTCGTCCTATTAAATTTATACCTGGCCACACTATTGTATTGTATGTCTTTATTTATATAGCGCTTCACAGTAGTAATACATGTGGTAATCAAATAAATAACAGATAATATAAATAACAGATCATGGGAATAAGTGCTTTAGACATAAACGTAACATTAAGGAAGAGGAGTCCCTGCCCCGAGGAGCTTACAGTCTAATTGGTAGGTAGGGAGAACGTACAGAGACAGTAGGAGGGAGTTCTGGTAAGTGCGTCTGCAGGGGGCCAAGCTTTATGTATCATGTGTTCAGAATATCCACAGTGCTATTCATATGCTTCTTTAAGCAAGTGTATCTTAAGGTGGGTCTTAAAGGTGGATAGAGAGGGTGCTAGTCAGATACTGAGGGGAAGGGCTTCCAGAGGTATGGGGCAGTCAGTGAAAAAGGTTTAAGGCGGGAGAGGGCTTTAGATACAAAGGGGGTAGAAAGTAGACATCCTTGAGAAGAACGCAAGAGTCTGGATGGTGCATAACGAGAAATTAGGGCTGAGATGTAGGGAGGGGCAGAAGAGTGTAAAGCTTTAAAAGTGAGGAGAAGAATGGAGTGTGAGATGCGGGATTTGATCAGAAGCCAGGAGAGGGATTTCATGAGGGGAGATGCTGAGACAGATCTAGGAAAGAGTAGAGTGATTCTGGCAGCAGCATTTAGGATAGATTGTAGGGGAGACTGGTGAGAGGCAGGAAGGCCGGACAGCAGGAGGTTACAGTAATCAAGACGGGAGAGAATGAGGGCCTGAGTTAGCGTTTTTAGCAGTCGAGCAACAGAGGAAAGGGCGTATCTTTGTTATATTGTGGAGGAAAAAGCAACAAGTTTTAGAAATGTTTTGAATGTGAGGGGCGAATGTGAGAGGAGTAGAGTGTTACCCTTAGGCAGCGTGCTTGGGCTACTGGGTAAATGATTGTAGTTCCAACAGTAAGGAGGAAGGAGGTAGTAGGGCCAGGTTTGGGAGGAAGTATGAGGAGCTCTGTTTTAGCCATGTTGAGTTTAAGGCGGCGGAGGGCCATCCAGGATGATATAGCAGAGAGACATTCAGAAACTTTGGTTTGTACAGCAGGTGTAAGGTCGGGTGTTGAAAAGTATATTTGTGTGTCGTCATCAGCATAGAGGTGATATTTAAACCCAAAAGATGTTATTAGGTCACCTAGAGAGAGTGTGTACAGAGAAAAGAGAAGAGGTCCCAGGACAGAGCCCTGGGGTACCCCCACAGAGAGATCAATAGAGGAGGAGGAGGTGTTAGCAGAAGAGACACTGAAAGTACGATGGGAGAGGTAGGATGAGATCCAGGATAGAGCTTTGTTCCGAATACCAAGAGTATGGAGAATATGAAGGAGAAGAGAGTGGTCCACTGTGTCAAATGCTGCAGAGAGGTTGAGTAATATGAGCAGAGTGTAATGACCTCTGTCTTTGGCAACATGGAGGTCGTCAGTTATTTTAGTGAGGTCTGTTTCCGTGGAGTGAGTAGTGCGGAAGCCAGATTGTAGAGGGTCTAGCATTGGGACACTTGCATATATATAATACACACAGTAAAGGCTTCAATGAGGATATAGAGATGGTTTTTACCTAGCATTGGGACACTTGCATATATATACTACACACAGCAAAGGCTTCAATGAGGATATAGAGATGGTTTTTACCTAGCATTGGGACACTATAGAAACTAACTTTAATGTTTTACACACAATACTAACCCCTTATAGCTTTATAACTTAGTTGGGCATCTCCCTGGGCAACCACCATTATAATAGAGACTCCTTGTAGGTTGCAGGGATACATTAACCCCTCATGTCCCATTTACCTGTCCAGTGTGTGCTGAAGCAGGAACCCTGGTGGTGAGCCGCAATAACGTTCCCAGGATTAGAGTTTGACCGGAGCAATGTGCTTTAACATACTCGAGAATCTGACTTGATTTTAGGATAGGTTTTTGGGGTATCCTAGAACTCTGGACCCCCGATACAATTTCTGTAAAGACTTTCTGACAAACCCACCCTGAAACATACCTCCTAGAAATATCTTGGTCCTAGCACCTTGGGGAAGGAACAAACATAAAAAATCTTTATTGTTGCATAATTTGCACACAGTCTCAGTGATGCATATACGACAGTTGGGTCCAAGAGCTGACACTCTAGGACCTCAAAACACGGATCAGGGGTAACCAAGTGGGCTTGACCTTTATTAGTGAGCCTGGTTAACCCCTTCACCGTTACAATGAATGTTTGCTGTGTGTTCCAGCTGGTCTTTGTCTTAATGGTATTAGTAATTATTGACTTCTGCTCAAAGAGGTGGTATGTCACATGGTAAATCTCTACACACTTGGTTTTTATCACGTCAATGGTTTTTCATCTTGGTCTCTCCTGAAATTCCTTTCTGCATTTTTCCCTTTTTGTAGGAAAGTGCTTCCTTGGCAGATAGATTGATACAGGTATAGTTCTTACACATTTTACCCTAAAATAACAACAACCAAAAAACAGTTAATTTTGTATTTTTTTATGGGGTGATGCATGATTTTTTTTTAATTTTTTGCACATGCATCCATATCAAAACCCTACCCCAGTTCTAGTTGTAATTATGGCATTGAATAAAGCAATAAGTATGTCTGCTGTTAATACTAAATAGGTATTCATGACAAACTGCACGTTGCCTTAATCTGGTCTGTTGCTAACCCTTTTTGACTTAATATAGCAAGTTCAAGTCCACGGTGCAGTACAATTAACATTTTTCTTAATTGACTATTGAAAACTAACTATATTGCATGGTCCAGCTCAGTCATTTTGCATGAACTAAATCGTAATTGGAATGCCGAAACTCACATCTCCATTGTGCTTGCTCCATTTTAACTTGTTTGAACCATTTGCAATAATTCAGCCCGGAATAATTTTTTGTAAATGTTAAAGCCCTTGAAGTTTAATCTTGTGCCAAACATTGCAAAGGCGGCTTTCTTTGCATTTGAACCGGAGTGCTCAAAACTTAAAATTATGTCCAAAGGGACAAGTGACAAGGGCCCAGGAAGCAGAGGAAAACTACCTCATTAAACGGGAGCTGGCTGCCATCAAACAGCAGAGTGATGAGACCAGTACTAAACTGGAGCAGGCTCGGCAAACCATCAGTGAGCTCCAGCAACAGCAAAAATGGGTAAGATGCCTGGTAGCACTTTATCTGACCTGTTTCCTTTTATTTGTTTCCACTTTATTCTCTCTGCACATGTCCTTATTGATGGCCGGGTTTATGTTACACAGTCTAGGACATTTGGGCACGGCCGTTTTGCCGCAACCAAATTGCTGCCAGCACTTCGCCTTGACTCTCACTTCCGCCGCCCACTAAGAAAAGTACCCTAAAACACCCTAACCTAAAATGCCCTTACCCTAAAACTCCCTACCCTAACCCCTCAAACCCTTAAATTAACCCTCTACCCTAACCAGTAATCAAATTTACCTTCGAGGCGGCGGCGGTAATTTCAGCGGCCAATCGGCTTAGGCAGAGGGTCCGTCTGTGGCGAAGCGGCGGCAGCCATTTGGTAACGGCGAAATGGCCTTAACCAAATATCCCATTCCGTGTGTTGCATGTAGTGCTAATGTGATTCTCTCGTTCTGCCAGTGACGGTTTAAACGGGTTTTGGATTATATTTATTTTGAGGACTGCTCTTGTTTTATGGATTTTAAAGCAGCAATATCCCCCCAATGCCTCAACATAATATTTTATTCTCCCAGATAGAAAAATGACCATGGTCTCTGAACATATTGATCCTGTACCCTGCAGGAATGTGTTTGACCTGGTAGCCACATTGTTTCTCCCAGACAAGAAATAGTCTGTGGTACTGAACTCAATGTCTTAGAAACTGAGGGTCCGTGTGTGTGTGTGTGTGTGTGTGTGTGTGTGTGTGTGTGTGTCTGTGTGTGTGTGTGTGTGTGTGTGTGTGTGTGTGTGTGTGTGTGTGTGTGTGTGTGTGTGTGTGTGTGTGTGTGTGTGTGTGTGTGTGTGTGTGTAAAACATGCAGTTGTAACTGATTTACTGCTGGAGATGCAGATAAATACATCCCAAGACTTTTCTGTAACAAGTCATTGGTAAACTAGAACCAATATGAAATATGTCCTTGGTTCTGAAATGTCTTCATTGCCACTGGTTCACTTGCTAGGAGGCACTGCATCCTCATTTTGCATTCAATCAGTTAATCCTTATGATTTTGATGTCTTTTCCCCAATATAATCAAATAAATAATTTGGTGATCCTTAATGGTTCCAGCGATCTACAATTTAGCAACACATCTTGAGCAGTTTCCCCGTAATTCTTGCAATCTTTCGAACATACACCCATATTTATTTTGGTGCTTTTGCATAAGACATCTTCCGTCTCTGGAAGACATCTTACAGCTATAAGCTGTCTTACGTAACACTGCTTAGTAATTATGTGCTATGGTCTTTAAATCACTATCAAGATTCTATGGGCCTTATTCTGTAAGCTGCGATAGCGCTGATTCAGAGCGATCATATGGAAAACCCTATTGAAGTCAATGTGAAAAGTCTGTGTTTGGATGAAGGATGTCACTTTAGTTTTGATCTGTGGCATTACGAAGTGAACACATCTATAATTTTGGCAGCGTGTGTAAGGAGACAGTACAATTAATTGTGCTCCATTAATCTAGCTCATCTTGTTCCATCTTTTTGGCTGTAAATGTTATGTTTGCGGAAATGACTATCATAATGTAATGTATATTATCAGAAGTACTGCTCTTTTCTTTTGCCCTATTGGTTGCTGAAGAGGCAGGTTGGTGGGTATCACCGGAGACCAGGTTTATCAACACATTTATACCGGGATCATATGATTGAGCAAAACAAGGAGGTAAAATAAAGTGTAATTTATTTCAGGAAAAGACAAACACACAATGTAACACAATTTACACTAAGAATACACTGACTTTGGGAAATCTGGGGTAACGCAAACTACCTTTCCTAGTTGTAGGGGCTTATGACCAAGCTTACCCTAGTAACCGTTGCAAAACAAACCGCAAAATAATCCAGCCATCTTTTCCTTCAAGTAGCCGCTTCCTGCTGGAGACTTGTAACTGGACACTAATGTTTATTTACCAACATAGTATTCACCCATTAGGGGATACATTACACAGGTAATCTGCCTGTAGTTACCTTTTGGTGTAACTTTATTTGCTTCATAGTACTTACCTGGGACTTCAAGTTCTCTGGCGACACATATGCGCTCAAGTTTGGTTTTTAATTATTTATTTTTTGTTTATAGTTCAGATTTCAATAAAATGTTATTATTTTTGTATTATTAGAGTAGTGTGCATCTCCGAGGGTTCTTTTCTCGTGTAGTTAAATTACACACTTTGCCAGGTTTGTGAAAGCTGGCACCTATGGCTTTAGAAAAGTAAGAGGGCATGTGCGCAGATCGCCATTTTGCTCACTTACTATTCTAAGCCCCCCACAGGCTCAATGCATGAAAGTCTGGGGCAGGTGACAACTGGCCAGGATAGGTTGCCTTCATCCCAGGATGCAAGCACTTAACTTGGCTATCCTGCCCATCTGGCTGCTCACACCTATGGCACAAGTGTTACTTTGATCTATGGGACTTCCAGGAGACGACCTGGCACCAAAACCTGGGGTGGCCAGGAGTTCCCCCTTGACCCCGAGATGAAAAGACCCTGCCTTATGTTACATGTATAAAGTAAAAACATATTTTCTTAAAACACTGCTGCTTAATAAAATATACTTCTATACACGCTTCTGTTAAAATATGTTACAGCAGTTTGGTGTATTGAGAGAGTGTAAGGCAAATAACCTGCTTCCTTTACACTTGCCTGTATCCCTTACACACTGCATGGCAAACACATGCGCATCACATGTGCAATACACGGGTCCAAGAGCTAACACTCTAAGACCCCAAAACACAGTTCCGGAGCAACCAAGTGGGCTTAACCTATATTAGTGAGCCTGGTTACATCCTCACCGTCACAGTGGGGGAAAAAAATCTTTGCTCCTACACATGCTGTGGTGTTGATGTGCCCTATGCTATAGTCCCCTACAAACAGTTTAACCACCAATTTCATGATGCTTCAACTAATGTCTCACCTTTTAGAATCCCATTTCTTTGTAGAGAGAAACAGTTTTCTCTAAGAAGTCAGGTCCACACGGTACTTAAGTTTATTTTTTCTTAAATATATGCAGCCTTTGATTAACTTTATTGAAAACGAATGACCCTAATCTGCCTAGGGTTCACCAAATGGCTGCATTTCAGTTTAAATAAACCATGCAGTCAATGTAACTAAGCAGCTACAATGTATTCTTATATTACTATGATAACATTATCTAGTGTTACAGTTTGCAGCTCAAACTGTTTGGAATATTGACAACAAATTATCACAAACAAGAAAGTGATACAAATGTCTTGCACTGCTGGGGAAGTGTGCTAAAACTTCTATAGAAATCAATGGATGCCTCATTATATTTCTCACACACTCAGAATGTATGTATGTGCACAGGCAGACACTCACTCTCTCTATGCATCATATGTGTGTGTACATGAAGAGGTATCAGTACCATGTTAGCCGAGCTTCAATAATCAAAAATGAATAGACGATACAGTTCTGTGGCTAAGGAAATGCTTTTATTTGTGCGAGCTTTCGAGATACACTGATCCGAAGTTTCTGAATGTCTCTCTGCTATATAATCCTGGATGGCCCTCCGCCGCCTTAAACTCAACATGGCAAAAACAGAGCTCCTCATACTTCCTCCCAAACCTGCCCTACTACCTCCCACATTACTGTTTGAACTACGATCATTCACCCAGTATCCCAAGCACGCTGCCTAGGGGTCACACTCGACTCCTCACATTCGCCCCTCACATTCAAAACATATCTAAAACCTGTCGCTTTTTCCTCCGCAATATAACAAAGATACGCCCTTTCCTCTGTTGCTCAACTGCTAAAACGCTAACTCAGGCCTCATTCTCTCCCGTCTTGATTACTGTAACCTCCTGCTGTCCAGGCCTCCCCTGCCTCTCACCTGTCTCACCATACAATCTATCCTAAACGCTGCTGCCAGAATCACTCTACTCTTTCCTAGATCTGTCTCAGCATCTCCCCTCATGAAATCCCTCTCCTGGCTTCCGATCAAATCCCACATCCCACACTCCATTCTACTCCTCACTTTTTAAAGCTTTACACTCTTCTGCCCGTCCCTACATCTCAGGCCTAATTTCTCGTTATGCACATCCAGACTCTTGCATTCTTCTCAAGGATGTCTACTTTCTACCCCCTTTGTATCTAAAGCCGTCTCCCGCCTTAAACCATTTTCACTGACTGCCCCACAACCTCTGGAATACCCTTCCCATCAGTACCCGACTAGCATCCTCCCTATCCACCTTTAAGACCCACCTTAAGACACACTTGCTTAAAGGAAGCATATGAATAGCACTGTGGATAATACTGGACACATGTTACATAAAGCTTGGCCCCCTGCAGACGCACATTACCAGAATTATATGTGGGAAAAACACCAGGGGAGCAATATTACCTTAAAAAAGAAAAACACTACATAGTGCAAATATTGTATGTACAGTACAACAAACGTGAAAAATGTAGGAGCTCCCAAATGCACACTCACAATTGAGTAGGTATATAAGAGCAGAAATTCCAGACGTGGATAGGGATGATTCCAGGCCAGTAAGGTAGGAGGACATCAAACCTCAAAAAGAGAATAATACAATAGTGTAGATAGTAAAAAAAATATATTTACACCAAAGGATAAAGTCCACATGGGCAACGAATAAAATATACAACAAATCTTTATTCACAGTTCAAGTAATTTTTGATTCTGATCTAGTGGTGAGGGTGTGAAAATGTCTTACCCCAGGATCAGGTCCTTGCAAGTTTATACAGCCGTGGCACTTATGAACTCCTGCTGGTCTCTGAAGCCACATTGTTTTCGTGACATATTTAGATACCGGATCCACCTGGGTTAGATAATCCCCCAAGTCTCAGCCTCTACGGTAACAGAATCATGGTGGGATAGTGAAATGTTGTCCAATGGCTTTATCGTTGCTAGAATATGTTGGGTGTTTTAATATAATCTGCTTAATGAAGCTGATGCCGTACTGAACGTACTGATGATGTTAAAGCGGCCGTCTTCCTGAGGTTTCTGTGGGGGTTTGAGGAGTGTGTCCCTGTTAAGTGGCTCTTGCTTTGTCAGTGCTGTTGATTTCTTGAATGTCATAGCCTCTTTCTTTAAATCATTGTGCCATGGTTAATAGAGCATGCTCGATGTCTTTAGGATCACTTGTCATTCTTATCACTCTGAGTAATTGAGAGAAAGGAAGACCTCTTTTGAGGGGTGCAGGATGGTGGGCTTGTGGCCTCTAATAGTGTATTCTTATGTTTCTTTATGAAAAATTCTTGTTGATAATTTACCATTTTGTTTGTAAAATATAGTGTCCAAGAATGTGACCTCTTTATGTCTGAAGCTGGCTGTGAACTGTATTGTCGATGTTATTATTGAGATAATCAATATAGAGAAGGAGCTCTGATGCAGGCCCTCCCCAAATAAGGAAAATATCATCTATATATCTCAGATAAGTGATGATATGTTTTGTAAAGGGTGTGTATCATTGAGAATATGGGGTTTGCTCATAGCTGTCCATGAATAGATTTTCATAGGATGGGGCCATGTTGGAACCCATGGCAGTACGCATGATCTGCAAGTAGAATTTCTTTTCAAATTTACAATTTTTTTTTAATGTAAAATTATGTCAGTGAGCAACAGTAGAAATTCAGATGGAGAGCCTGTGTGGTTACCATAGTTACTTAAATTACTCCTGATGGCGTTTATGCCTTGCTGATGAGAGATGTTGGTATATAGGCTTGCCACATCAAGAGTGACGAGTCACATTCTCAACGTTGATAGCAATCCCCCTCTAGATGGTTAATAAAACCCTAACCCTAAAGTCATTTCTGTCACCATTGGATGTAGGTAGAACAGCAAAGACGCAAGAACCCAACTAAAGCACTCCCTATCCTAAATGCAGTATGAGGATAAATTAAAATAAATATTTTTAATGTTCATCAAATTAAAATAATGGGGTTTAAAATCCAAACACAAGACACACACATGTAATTCCCTATGTTGAGTGCGTGTAGCACTCTGGATTATATATTGATAAGAACAAATGAGGAAGATGTAGATCAATGTTCTTAGGGGGAGCTGGTATGCAGTATTCCTTATAAGGGTGTTCTTTGGTGAAACAGGGATGAGGAGGTGGTGTAGGAACCTGCCTATATAGAACGGGTGTAGCCCGTGGTGAAAGACTAATAAACGCTCGTTGCTGGCAGTAATTAGAGAAGCTTACAGATACTAAAAACGGTGTGGCTTGTTGTGTATGCCTATGCACATATTCATGAATGTGCTCAACCGTCAGGTACTGTGCTAAACACTGGCTAGTGAGGCAATAGGATCTAAAAAACGGAGTAGACCCCTATATGAAAACGCAATCACTAGTGTGCTACTGCTCTGGTGCTACGGTGTGGCAATGAGTATACCTAATGTCCATATAATAAATGAACTCAACCGTGCATGACAGAGCAGATACCAAACAACCACGCTCCTCACCTCCTGTCTACCGAGTGAACTCCGTAACTCTAACCCAGTATGAGTGTGTGCAGGTTCTGGGTCTGGCAGCTGCTCGCTCTGCGAGATACAAGGCTGCCACGTCAGGGCTGACGCTGCGCGTGCACGTGAGAGGTGCCGACGTGCACGTTTCGCGTGAGAAACGCTTTCTCAAGGCTTGAATGAGAGGGGGAGGTCCCATAGGCTCAATTTAAATATTTATATGCTATGCTGTGTTTCTATTGGTTACTCATCTCACCCTTGTTGCCAATCATGATGCTCGTGTTATACATTTATTGGGCATCCTAAGTAATAATAATTGTTATGAGTGGCTGCAGGACATATAGCAATAGCACTTAATGAAATGGCAGCAGTACATAGATATTAATACTATACTACTGCACATGATTGATTAAGCTGTGAGAGTAATCCACAGAGCTTAAAGACAAAGTGCTGCAAATTTGGGTCTGTAGTAGAATATTCGACCCTTAGGGGGAGGAGTGTTGCTAACACTCTGTTAGCAATTATGAGTGAGTTAATGAATTTATTCATGATCTGATGAACATAATACTCCGCTATGAGAGGGGTCACAGTTGTCGGACTAAGGGTTGATGAATAGGCAATCCTTATGTGGTACTAGCTGATACATACACAAACACTAACACACAAACACTAACACACAAACACTAACACACAAACACTAACACACAAACACTAACACACAAACACACAGGACACAAACACACACACACTAACACACACACACTAACACACACACACTAACACACACACCACTAACACACACACACTAACCACACACACACTAACACACACACACTAACACACACACACTAACACACACACACACTAACACACACACACTATCACACACACTATCACACACACATATATATATGTGTATATATATGTATATATATGTGTATATATATGTATATATATATAGATATACAGTGTTCGATAAATCACCCAAAAATCTACTCGCCCAACCAAAAAATCTACTCGCCACCTAGTCCCGCCCCCAACCCCGCTTTAAATAAAATATATAAATAAAATACATTTAATAAATTCCTAGTCAGAACAACATTCGTTTTTGACAAATGTATTTATTACATTATACTACAATTAGTCCTTGTTAGCTGTGTGTGTGTGTGTGTGTGTGTGTGTGTGTGTGTGTGTGTGTGTGTGTGTGTGTGTGTGTGTGTGTGTGTGTGTGTGTGTGTGTGTGTGTGTGTGTGCGTGCGCGCGTTAGTGTGTGTGTAAGTGTGTGTTGTGTAAGTGTGTAAATGTCGGATCTAGAAATAAAAGGCACAGGTGAATGACTAGTTTCCTTAACCCCTTAACCAGTATCTGGGACGTCCCCCGCTTCACAATATCTAAAGCTATTAATCCCGCCTTGGGATCTTACCTGATCCGCAGTCCCTCAATGTCCAGGTACCTCATTCCCGCAATGTTATAAGTTGGAGGGGATGTGTTCCCTACCTGTCTTCTGGGTTAGGGGGGTTCCGATGTCTTCTGTGTGAAGGCTTGAGTCAGATCTGTAAGAAAGCCGTATAAGTTATTTTGTGTAGTATAGGACAGTTAAGATATATAGGGTAAATAAGATATCCAGATACAGAGGGGGAGAGCGAGTGGGGGAGAGAGAGAGAGACCAGAGAGAGAGAGACCAGGAGAGAGAGAGACCAGGGAGAGAGAGAGACCAGAGAGAGAGAGAGACCAGAGAGAGAGAGAGACCAGAGAGAGAGAGAGACCAGAGAGAGAGAGAGACCAGAGAGAGAGAGAGACCAGAGAGAGAGAGACCAGAGAGAGAGAGACCAGAGAGACCAGAGAGAGAGAGACCAGAGAGACCAGAGAGAGAGAGACCAGAGAGAGAGAGAGAGACCAGAGAGAGGGGGAGACCAGAGAGACCAGAGAGAGAGAGAGAGACCAGAGAGAGGGGGAGACCAGAGAGACCAGAGAGAGAGAGAGAGAGACCAGAGAGAGGGGGAGACCAGAGAGAGAGAGAGGACACAGAGAGAGAGAGAGAGAGACCAGAGAGAGGGGGGAGACCAGAGAGAGAGAGAGACCAGAGAGAGGGGGAGACCAGAGAGAGAGAGAGAGAGACCAGAGAGAGGGGGAGACCAGAGAGAGGGGGGGGGGAGACCAGAGAGAGGGAGAGACCAGAGAGAGGGGGGGGGAGACCAGAGAGACCAGAGAGAGGGGGGGGAGACCAGAGAGACCAGAGAGAGGGGGGGGAGACCAGAGAGAGGGGGGGGGGAGACAGAGAGACCAGAGAGAGGGGGGGAGACCAGAGAGACCAGAGAGAGGGGGGGAGACCAGAGAGAGGGGGGGGAGACCAGAGAGACCAGAGAGAGGGGGGGGAGACCAGAGAGACCAGAGAGAGGGGGGGGGGGGAGACCAGAGAGAGGGGGAGACCAGAGAGGGGGGGGAGACCAGAGAGACCCAGAGAGAGGGGGAGACCAGAGAGGGGGGGGGAGACCAGAGAGGGGGGGAGGGAGACCAGAGGGGGGGGGGGGAAGAGGGGGGAGACCAGAGAGGGGGGGGGGAGACCAGAGACGGGGGGAGACTGACTGACTGGGGGGGGGGGGGGGTACCTCTGGTGTCACACTATACACCCATACACACATACTACATTCTCATATATATATATATATTATATATATATATATATATATATACACACACTCCCACATATATCCACACACACGCACCCCATATCCACACACACGCACCCATATCCACACACACTCACCCATATCCCCCACACACACACATCCCCACACACACCCATCCCCACACACACCCATATCCACACACACCCATATCCACACACACCCATATCCACACACACACACACACACACACACCACACACACACACACACACACACCTATATATACAAACACACACACACACACTCTCCCCTTATACACACACACATTCTCCCATGCCCACACACACTTACTCTCTCTCTACACACCTTTTGGAAAGGGCGCGACCAGCACCACCACGCTACCCCCCCCCCCCCCCCCCCCCCGCCCATCTCCTGCTCCGCGGGGACATGAGGGGGCATCCCCGCTCCCATCATCTGACGCGGGGACCGGGGGGAAGCGGGGGACATGAGGGGGCATCCCCGCTCCCATCACCCGCCGCGCTCTCTGACACAGGGACCGGGGGGAAGCGGGGGAAGCAGGGGGACATGAGAGGGCATCCCCCGCTCCCATCACCCGGCGCGCTCTCTGACACAGGACCGGGGGGAAGCGGGGGAAGCAGGGACATGAGGGGGGCATTCCCCGCTACCATCACCATAACTGCGGGGGCAGCAAGGAGCGCCGGGGAGGGGAGGGGGAGGTGGGGGGAAGGCACAGATAATAATACTTACTGTGTCCTCCATCCTCCATGGGGAAAAGAATGGCCGCTCGTTGGGGGCTGGCTCATATAGAGCCTGGCCGCGGCGCGCCCACAAAGCCTGGGAGCGCGCGCCAATCAGCAGTCAGGTAGGGGGTAGTTTTTTTTTTTTTCAGCCAGCGCGGGAGCAGGGAAAATTTCTGCGTAGATGGGGAGCAGGGAGAAATGTAAAAAATCAAAACACGTTGTGTGCTGCTTGGGCCAATAGTTACTCGCCAGGAGGGGGGTTAAATCACCCGGCCCCGGGCATGTAAATGAGTATAGGATTGTCGAACACTATATATTATAATATATATATATATATATTTTATTTTTTTTATTTTAGCCCCCTCTCACTAATTTTCCCCTCAGCCTGGCACATAAGTCCTGGTAAGAGCAGAGGGGCAGTGCTTGGGTTAATATTGAGCTAGTGACATCACATCTCCTCAGTTGCTGAGTGTGGTGATTATATATATATATATATATATACACACTTGATAGAATACGAAGTGCGCAAATTGATACAATTTAAACCAAAAATAGTGACCGTTGCTTCCTGAAGTTAAGCTATACACAATAGCACATATATAGGGGGAAAGGGGGAAAGAACCGGCGCAAACCTGCTGACTATACAATAAATTTTGAGCATAAATTGACTGAGGGGTATATATATATATATATATATATATATATATATATATATATATATATATATATATATATATATATTTCGGGTTGCAATGAGTAAAAGCAGCTAATACTGCAGTTTTTTTTTTTCATGTGCAGATTCTTCAGCTTTTTGTGCTAACGCAGGGGGTGCGGCAAACTGGGGCACGCTAGATTTCCCACGCTCTTCCCCAATGCATGTTAATTTACCAGGCCTCTATAACACACCTTGCCTTCCAGCGACGCGTCATCATGGTAACCCGGCGTCAAATGACGCTGGGGGTCACATTACTGTGGTAACTTGACGTCACATGACCGATGCCGGAGCCGAGCAGGTAGGGGGCGCGAGTGGCAGAGGACAGCAGGCAGGTGTGCATATGGGAAAAGTTTTGCGCACACCCTGTACTAAGGAGATCTACTGCGCCCCTTCATATCTGAATATCTAACTTGGGGATATCATTTATTTGATCAGTGGAGGGAGAGTATTGATCTGGCTAATTTGGGTCTTCTCTGTGACCATGTCCTGACGGGAGGTGCCCCCGCCCTCCCCATCTCCCCTTCAGCGTCTGATTCCCTCATCGCATTTGTATTACATACTGGACTGTTCTTATCATGGGGACATATCCATTGGCGGGACATATCCATACACAGATATATTTAAATGCTTTATTAAATCCTGCACTCATACCGCTACTCACCAAGACTCCATTCAAATACATATCGCCATAAATTGGTATATTCCACATCAGGATCTGCTTCAGCTGTGGAGCAATAATTCTGGACATGTGTGTTGTGACTTTTCCATGTTTAACTGTAGTCTGATGGTGTCAACTGGTTTATCTTTGTCTATAGCTTTATCGTCTCTACTGATGTTAGAAGATGCATGTCACAGACATTGTATAATTGTGTATACTTTGTTTGAAAAGTAAGGACCACTATTTATTTATTTTATCTGTGTTGACTTGTGCTCTCTCTGATTTCCTTGTCTCATACAATATATGTTCTTAAAACCGAAATATCAATGATTTCACTTCTATGAAAGAGCTTTCCTGATGCACTTTTCAGTGTTCAAGCACTGCAAGCCTCTCTCATTTGAAAGGGATTATGGCTCATAGAATTACTGAGCGTGCGTTGCTATTACTTAGGGGCAGGGGGTGCGCAAACTGTTCTCCCCTGCGCCCCCCATGCCTGCTCTCAACCCATGCTCTCTCCCCTCCACCCAATCCTCTGTTCGGCGTCACGTTACCCTGTCATTTGATTGCCGGGTTGCCATGGTGACGCGTCGCTGGAAAGTTAAGGTAAGTAAAGTTAGAGGCCCTCGCGCGATCCCCGGTATTTAATTGCCTTCGGGAAAGCGCGGGGCTTCTGTAATCACCTCCCCCCCAGAAAATCCCCCCCCACTGCGCACACCCCTGACTTAGGACACCATCCAGGACTGCAAGACGCCCATTCAAATTAATCGGATGCAAGGTTTTTTTCCCAGCAACAGTATATCTTATGGAATAGTACTGTTTAGTAAATATGGGCCGAAATATTATGTTGTTAATGACCATATGCATAACTATTCTGTACAGCACTTCTTTGTCTGTTTAAAGCCATAAAATACTCAGTTGCTCAGCAGAATAATACAAATATTTCCCATTTTTCTCAGCATAAATGTAACCCGCGCTATACGGAGGCGTGTGTCCTGCAGCTGGAGAAGAATTGGTTCAAGCGAGACTGAAAAGAGGCAGAATCCTTCTGTGCGATGAAAGAAATGCAGGACAAGATCTTGGACATTGAAAAGGTGATTCCTTTGATCTTCACGGACAGAAGTAATTCTGAAAAGCCTGTTTTTATCAACGGAATTCAAATAAATTAATATAATTCTCCTTTCTCTTCTGAAATTCTTGTGCTTTCTTTTTCATATGTTATTCACCATCCTGACTCTTGCGTTCTGCTCAAGGATGTCTACCCCTTTTGCATCTAAAGCCCTCTCCCGCCTAAAACCTCGTTCTCACTGCCCAACACCTCTGGAATGACCTTCACCCCTCTATCCAACTAACACCCTCTCTCTCCACCTTTAAAGCGCACGTCTTTAACGAGGCATATGGGGAGCTCCTTGGCTC